>NW_024881508.1:1900000-2137603 GCF_019059575.1 Amphibalanus amphitrite | reverse complement strand
CCCTCCCCCTCACTGGCCGCCGCTAGTGACGTCCCGCGACCGTCCACGCCCGCCGCATCATGAATGGAATAATCTAGGAATTTGGAGTTCTCAACGTTTAGACTTCAGGGTATGTCTATTACAATAATGGTACGTCGTTAACATTACTGACATTTTCAGGTATGTTCTTTGTTAATAATGCTGATATAATAATGAAATAATGAGTACCTATTATCGATGTCGGAATGCATTAATGTTTGTGATGGCGTAACTCATGGCCCGGATGATCTGGAAAAAATGCAGACACTTTCATTAACACAGAAACGTATTAATGACAGTACGTAGAACATCGTACTTCTTTGTCACATGATGCAGATGAACGATAAATATGTAAATAAGGAATGGTGACGCCGTTGGTCAGGTGACGAAGTCTCTACGGACCGTCCGCCGCCGCTCCGGCGTCTCACGTTGTCGGCGGCCTGCTCCGGTCCAGCGGATCGCGCTCACGTCTGATCGAGATGAGCTCTACTCCTTCCGCCGACGCCTTCTTCCGAATCAGGATACAGACCGGCATTCCGGCCATCACCGCACTGATTACCGCCATGCCGACCAGCATCGGCAGGAGCGCTGGAAAGACGAACTGAGGACAGCGCGGCCGCCGACACGACCAGCGCGATGAAAATAGAACGTCTGCCGCCGCCCAGCTGACCAGCAGCAGCGGCCACCAGCGGCGCTTCCACAGGCCGACCAGCGCGGGGAGCGCGGCGGCCGTCAGCAGGCCGCCCGTCACCGCCAGCGCCGTGTAGGAGCCCCGCAATGGGCCCTCAAGCTGCTCGATGGAGTGGTTCAGCACAAGCGTGGAGTTGCATACTGAATCGCTGACGTCCAGAATATCTTCCTGTCCATTTCTTTTCTTCGCCCAGGTGTTTTGGAGACAATATTGTACTTCGCCCAATTTAGGGTCTAGCAGTTGATCAGTCATCATACAGGTGAATGCGAAGCTGCCGATCATGGCTAAAAGCACGAGGGAGAAAGCCGCGAGCCGTTTCTTACCTTCCCGGTAATAAATGTCTTGACACAAACCTGCAATCATCTCAAGCTTGATCGATCGATCGCAGGCTGTCCTCACCCGACCGTGTCTCGTAAACGACTGGCGCGTCGCGACGCTAGGGGTCTCTACACAGGTCGGCCGCCGCGCGGCGACGGCGGCGCCGTCGGCTGACCTTGGAGGCAGCGACCGCACAGGGGACACGTCGCAACATGACTGGCCAGTGGCGGCACTGGGCCTGGCGTGGGGGGTGAGGTGCGGACCGCGCACTGCGCAGTGCGCACGGCTGATCGGGAAGGTAGGTAGTTGGAAAAACGAAAACGAAACACGCGTTGCGGACGACCACTCCGCAGCAGTGGCGGCGTAAGCTAATTTGGGAATAACGAATAAGATATTAAAGTGACGGGTTCTGCCCACCATTTCTAACGGAAGAAACTTTAATTAAGTGAAAAATCTCATTTAAACCGCGCCCCGTTTAGGTCTGGCAGGTTCCACGTCCTGTTGGGGGGAGGGGGAGAGGCACGGCCGACTTTTGGTCCTATTCTTTCCATGCAACGCCAATAGGCATAGGCGGCCAACCCCTTGATTTATTAGCCCTATGGGCGTTGCATAGAAAGGATGGGACCAAAAGTCGGCAGTGCCCCCTTAATTGAAGGTGTTCCGCCGCTACTGCCAAAAGGGTTAATGTTAAAATGACAAAATCAAGGGGGGCACGGTGCCCCGGTGCCCTCCCCGTTCCGCCGCCTATGGCGTCCGCCTCGCGCCGCCCCGCCAGCCACTCTCTCTCTCTCTCTCTCTCTCTCTCTCTCTCTCTCTCTCTCTCTCTCTCTCTCTCTCTCTCTCTCTCTCTCTCTCTCTCTCTCTCTCTCTCTCTCTCTCTCTCTCTCTCTCTCTCTCTCTCTCTCTCTCTCTCTCTCTCTCTCTCTCTCTCTCTCTCTCTCTCTCTCTCTCTCTCTCTCTCTCTCTCTCTCTCTCTCTCTCTCTCTCTCTCTCTCTCTCTCTCTCTCTCTCTCTCTCTCTCTCTCTCTCTCTCTCTCTCTCTCTCTCTCTCTCTCTCTCTCTCTCTCTCTCTCTCTCTCTCTCTCTCTCTCTCTCTCTCTCTCTCTTCTCTCTCTCTCTCTCTCTCTCTCTCTCTCTCTCTCTCTCTCTCTCTCTCTCTCTCTCTCTCTCTCTCTCTCTCTCTCTCTCTCTCTCTCTCTCTCTCTCTCTCTCTCTCTCTCTCTCTCTCTCTCTCTCTCTCTCTCTCTCTCTCTCTCTCTCTCTCTCTCTCTCTCTCTCTCTCTCTCTCTCTCTCTCTCTCTCTCTCTCTCTCTCTCTCTCTCTCTCTCTCTCTCTCTCTCTCTCTCTCTCTCTCTCTCTCTCTCTCTCTCTCTCTCTCTCTCTCTCTCTCTCTCTCTCTCTCTCTCTCTCTCTCTCTCTCTCTCTCTCTCTCTCTCTCTCTCTCTCTCTCTCTCTCTCTCTCTCTCTCTCTCTCTCTCTCTCTCTCTCTCTCTCTCTCTCTCTCTCTCTCTCTCTCTCTCTCTCTCTCTCTCTCTCTCTCTCTCTCTCTCTCTCTCTCTCTCTATCTCTCTATCTCTCTATCTCTCTATCTCTCTGCCTCCCTCCCTCCCTCCCTCCCCCGAGCCCAGCGGCCGCGACCCGCGCCTCGGTGCAGCGCCTTCGCAGTTCGCAGTGGCGGAACCAGCCCGGCGGCTGCGGTCCGCGAGACCCGCGCGGCCCTGACGCAGGCGCGTAACCACCACTGGGGACACTGGGGAGTCGGGGACCGGTCCCTAGTATCTTTTGGGTTACTGGGGACCGTCCCCAGTAAAACTGACGACTTCCTCAATTTGCTTAAATGTCGAATTATTGTCTCTAAATCGACGTGAAGAGTAATATGTAGTCAACGACTCAACGGAAAACAAAACTATGGATGTTTTGTTTAGCCAGCGCCCGGATGGGCCTCTCAGCCAACTTCGCCATGGTGGTGGTGGTGGGGGGGGGGGGCTCATAAGTCGGCTCATAAGTCAGAAACCAATAGAGCTGCAGTGCTGCGGGAAAGCGCATTCGATAGCTTTTTTCAAAGGCCTTTCTGAGTAATGTTCTCAGATTTGACCTAAGGTCAACGGTTTAGCTTCCAGGCTGGCGTTTTTGCGGAAAAGGTTTTTGTATCATAACTTTGGGACTCCAAGCTTGTACACATGACGCTGATTTTACCGACATCGCGTTTGTCTCGTCGAGACGCATCGAATGAACTATAAGTTGACCTGAAAAGGTCAACTTGAAAATTTGACTCCTGGTCCAGGTCACGGAAAAGGTCATGTTGCATGTCATTTGATTGGTTTGTTGAGCTGAACACGTTCATGGTGTTTTCAGCGCTCTAGCATGTTTCTATCTAAAGTTGTGGCAACAAAAAAACTGTTGGAGATGTTTCATGACCTGAGATGAGCTCAGGGGCATAGAAGGGGTCACAGGTGCAATTTTCCGGTGTGTCATGTTTACCTGTGTCACGACTCACGGTGTTTGAATGTGTTTTCGGCCAAAAGAACTAAGAAGAGCATTTCAATTTTCTCCCAATGACTTATAATTGAGAGGCCGTAAAAAGTTGACACCTGACATTAGGTCACCGATGTGAAAACTTTGAGATATACGAATTGTTCATACTGATTTCCTCATGCAAAAGGTCGAGTTTCAAACTTCTGGGATTTAAACTGTAGGAATGACAGAGTCACAAAGTTTTTGAGAGGCATGGTTACTTTACTGACCTGGTGACCTGACCTTAGGTGACTTGGGGTCAAAATTTTCAAACACGATGCGAAATTGAGGTAGGTATCATATAAGCCATACCAAGTTTCGCAGCGGTGTGCGCCGCGGTTTTCCTTATCACGCGCAACAAATAACTGGCAGGTGTGGCCAAAAACGCCTCCCCCTCTCCCCCCCCCCCAACACACACTCGGGCGAAGGCTGATCCGGAAAAAAACCTTCGTGGCCCTCCATGTGGTCCCCAGTAACTTCAGACTCGTGGTTACGCGCCTGCCCTGACGCCGCCCCTGACAGGCGGGGAGACGCGAGATGCAAACCCATACAACTCGTTCAGTGCTTCATACTGTTTTATATCTAAAATAGTTTTGAAATCACCACTATAATCATGTACTGGGCGAAGAATAACCTCCCCCTCCTCCAGACGATCGCGGATAAGGTGCGAAATCAAGCGTAAAACCGCTCTAGAACAACTCGCTAATCGCATAAGTGGAGCTCAATGCTCATAGGGTGGTGCCTCCTACCCACCAGCTCGCCCTTACTGGTAAGCGCCACTTTCCTTGAGCTCACACTAAGTGTGACTATATGAGCCCGTCTGTCGAGTGTCGGGTCACCCTTACCAATAAGGGTCACTTAGCCGCTAAGGGGAGCTACCTATATGAACCGGTCCCTGGGCTGACGTGCACCCGAGCCCTTACCACCGCTGCCGTCCGGTGAGTTTATTTTCTTTGGCCATATGCCAAGATTCTTTGGACGTGCCTGGCCACTGCAGTGGGAGGCTGACTCGGACCGCTTTGTTTAGATTTAGAGTAAGCCTGCATGAATCGCAGCAGAATCACAGGTCTCCGTCGCGGATCGCGGCCGGAGAGCTGAGCTTTGCAACGCCCGCTGTTGCCTGTTCGTTACTAGTGCCCTGGTTCGTTATAAGGTATATTGTATGTATCAGCATAATGCATTTTGGCTATTGATGGCTATAAAATTGACCTAAGGGAAATGGCACCAACCAAACTTAATGAGCGGTTTGCTTTAACGGTGTCTGTTTCACCTGTAAGGTTGATAAAATCATAGAAACAATTGTGTGATAAATAAGGACATCGGGCATTTTCAACTGTTCTTCCATACTGGTAGAGTGTATGACAGCAACAGATAGCGTGTAGAACAGCGACTGGTGGTGACAAAAGTCAGTAACTGGCCGGGTGTACGCTATAGAATGGTGTGATAGAATGTCCTGAATGTGGGGTTTCTGAGTACCCACCAGCCCTTGCGAGCTGGACCTGCATGGCAGACTCTGAGCGCCCTGTCGATGTAGGTTGTCCTTTATGGAACGGTGAACCATGGCCTGCCGAGTGAGTGCCGCTACCGGTCGCTACGTCGCCGATTTCCCAGCAGAAATCAGAGGAACCGACGCGGGCGCAGCGGTGCAGTGCAGTGGTGTCGCGGTCCCCGCCGCGCCGGCTATGCCCTCTCCCCTCCCGTCCACTTCGCTGGGGGCAGAGTGGACCCCGGCCTGTGCATCGCCGCTCGCTGCAGTACACTGGGTGCGGTTCGCCCGGCTGTGCTCACGGCACGACGGTCATGATTCGTCGGACGTTCTATATACCCCACCGTGATATACCCTGCGTCGGACGGCTGTCGGATCCAGCTAGGCCCCGGCATAGAGCACTCAGTGTGCTTTCGTCTGCTCACCGCCGACGACATTCCCGGAATCGGAATCGGAGCGTTTGGAGGCGGGGTCGGGAAGCCACGTGGACTGGATCGTTCTAGATCTTTCAGAGTTAGAGGTGCAAATTTTCATAATTGCACAATCAGCATGCCCGCGACACAGGGCATATTTTAACAAATTTTTACTGCGTCCCAAAGTTGAGCAGAGGGCACGTGCTACGACTAAGGGCACAGGGCAAAGAACACTGAGGAGGGCAGAAAGTAGGGCACGGCAGGTAACAGGGCATGGCACAGGACATTTTAGAGGGAAGGCCGGGTACAGGTCAGGGCAGACGGCAGGGCACAGGTCAGGGAACCGGACGATAGGGCACAGGGCAGGGACCCAGTGGGTCAAATCAGCAGGGGCTACGTGATACGTCTCAAGACGAGGGGGCTGCGTCCCAAAATGGGACGCAGTAAGTGCCTTAAAATCAGAGCTGGGCGCGTTCCTCGATTTTCGGTAGTGCGTTAGCGTTCCTGCGTTCCTCCGGCCGCGGTTAGTGCGTTCCTGGAATAGCGTTCCTCAAATTTTTTTCGCTCGGTGCGTTAGCGTTCCTGCGTTCCTGCGTTCCTCCCTCAAAAATACCGCCGAACCACGCGGCGCGGGCCCAACCAAACACGGGGCGAATCGATCACAGAATACCCAGAATGGCGACGTGGGGCAGAAAAGCAACTCGACATCTCTTTTCCGAATCGAATATCTGAAATACGTTTTACCAATATCATCCGTAGGGTTTTCAACAAAAATACGACCTGCTTAAAATTAATAGTTAAGTTAAGGGTGCGTTTCACGCGTAACGCTATGAGAAACGTTTTTCGTAAATATCTAGAGCATCGTTGCTTCGATTGCCTTCTTTTTTGGATATGTTATGAAGGACGTTAACCTCGTCATCACAGAGTGGTTACCGTTGTTCTGCAATCCACATATACTGAGCAATTTAGACAAACATATTGCAAAATCAAAATTTCAAACGAATAGAACTCAATAACGGATTGTCGTACGACTATGATGTTTGCAGTTTTGGACTGACGAAGTCAAGGAAAACATTTCCTAGCAAGCCTTTTTTCAAATTTTGTACTATGCATTGCATGATACAATTTTCATCTTGCATTGCATTGCATGAAAGCCATGACAACAATTTCAAAAATGTGGCTGCTAGGAATCATAAAGACATCGATTCTCTACACAATCCTGTAGAGTGAATCATAATTGCATGCATCACTATGCAGTTCTATTCATTTGAAAGTCATTGCACAGCTAGTTCATAAAATCGCCGAGAGATGTCTCTGGCTGTATGGCCCGCGCGTTTCGACGGTCCCCTCCGCCCGTCACTCAGCGGCGTTTGTTGACACAGTGTCACACCCATTAGTTACGGCGCTCCGCTGGCGTTCGGCCGCGGCGTCGAGGTGCTCTGAACCTTCCCTGCTAAGTTTCGCTGTGACCAGACGGGTCGGAGACTCATTCCACGATCTATCCATGAGCGGCACCCAGCTGCAGGCGTCTCCTATCGCGCGCCTCTCACTTTTGATCGGGAGTACGCCGGGAAGAGCTTTTGAGAAACTAACAATTTTGAAAGATGTCACAAGCTTGTGTGAGTAGTATTACGAACAGCGAACATGTATATTTTGACAATAGGTATTTGGCCTGACCTGGGCACTGGGCAGTCCGTAGTCCGTATTTGACCTGACCTGGGCAGTCCGTACTGAACATAAATAATGAAAATAACCAGCAATGCCTACAAATTCCATGGAGACATGGACCCTGAGTGACGTGAGACCAAATATCAGTTCGACTGTTATCGTATTTGACCTGACCTGGGCAGTCCGTACTGACTACATAAATAATGAAAATAACCAGCAATGCCTACAAATTCCATGGAGACATAGACCCTGAGTGACGTGAGACCAAATATCAGTTCGACTGTTATTGTCAAAACCCTCGCCCTGGCAGGGTATTTTTCATACCCCTCCCCCGGCGTTTCGAAACTAAGCGTCGTAGCTCGCTTCGCAACAAAGAGCAGTCGATTGCTCTCAACGAGTACCTACTCGCGATTGGTGGTATATTTTTTACCCTAATTCAATATTTGACCCAGTTATGGCAGGTCAAAGGTTAAATTTCGGGGAAAGCTGCAATTATCCAAATTACTTAGCCAATATTGGCGAATCTATGAAAGATAGCGACATGAAACCTTCCCTTCATGACCGTGTTTCTCAACGAATTAGCAACATACAAAATGATGTATAATTGATTGAAGTTCAGTCAAAATAGCGTCTCTAGAGATAGTTTTTCACGTATCACTTTTGAAGTAATACCTAAAGCTAGGCAAAAACTGCATACCTAATAGCAATTAGCATCATCGTAGTCCTCTCGTAATTTCGCCTCGTAGCATATATGTGTTAACTTTGAAAGGTCAAGGTCAAATATTTAGCCAATATTGGCGAATCTATGAAAGATAGCGACATGAAACCTTCCCTTCATGACCGTGTTTCTCAACGAATTAGCAACAAAATGATGTATAATTGATTGAAGTTCAGTCAAAATAGCGTCTCTAGAGATAGTTTTTCACGTATCACTTTTGAAGTAATACCTAAAGCTAGGCAAAAACTGCATACCTAATAGCAATTAGCATCATCGTAGTCCTCTCGTAATTTCGCCTCGTAGCATATATGTGTTAACTTTGAAAGGTCAAGGTCAAATATTGACCTCGGATCACATAACCTTAACCCTCGCCGGCACAGGGGGGTTGATGCAACCCCCCCTAAGGTTTTTCGCGAATAACTCTCGTAAAGCGCGGCCGATCGCGACGAAACTTTCAGTACCCTCGCATTGATCAATTTTACACCTACCCTGAAAATTTCATGACCCTGACCCGAATGACCTTTGACCTGTGACCTCTTTTACGAGATCATGTTTGGCTGGAATCGCGATTCGGCGTATGTCGGCTCGCATTAGCCGCGCGTTTGCAAGCTTTTCGTGGTTTCAAACGTTCAAACATGTGATTTGATGTTGCTCCCATACATTAGGATGGGTGCCAACGTCACCTGAAGGTCAGGTCAGGTCATTGACCTTTGGTGACCTCGGGTGACCTCGGTTCACTTTTTCGAGTTTTACATGTTTCTGGGCTAGTTTTTGGAGCTGAATTCGAATTTAGCAACCATTTGAACATTTACGAAGTAGTTTTGGTGTCTTCGTAACATGTTACGAAGCTGTCAGAGGCGGTTGACACGTATTACGAATACCCGTCACAACCCCTACCGGTTGACCTGACCTGACCTGACCCGACCTGGTCTAAATGCTTCAAGGCATCATCTCTGATCAAAACTAACACGATATTCGTGATCAGCACCCCGGAAAACCACATAACAGCCGCACTTTACGACTTTCTAACAGGTTCCGATTTTCCCGGTTTTCGGGTCATTGACCTGACCTGGAAGGTCACCTGATGACCTAGGGCCTTAAAATTGGGTATCATCGGCTTCGTCTCGTGACGGGCAACACGCTCGTTTTTTCCGCGAAACTCTAGCTCGATCAGGGGCCAAACGCGAGGGGGGGGGGGTCGTACCAACACCCCCCCCCCCCCTTGTGCCGTCGAAGGACGCAAAATGGCCTGTGCCGGCGAGGGTTAACACGCACACTGGTGCCCCACCAGTGTAATTGAGGATATTTTGGCCCCCCGTATCTCCGAACTATTGGACGGATTCGCAAAACTCAAACGGCGTTCGGTAGCCCTGTTGCCTTGAGAAAATTAATTTCATTGACCTCAGGGTCACTGATGACGTCACAGGTCAGGCCAAACTTACATTTTTCACCGTTCACGGGCCTGCGAACATCTTAGTAGTAATTTTTTAAAGCAATTTGGACAATGCGTTATAACATTGATTAAAAGGCATTTTATCGAAAATCATCGATAAAGCGTTGGTTGTCTGGTACAGATGTTGCTAAAAGACGTCACTGATACCAGGTCAGGTAACCTAGAGGTCAGGTCACCAAGGGTCAACACATGAATCCAACTTTACTAGGGCCGTGTGATGCATGTTTTGTGGCCAATTTTTCATTTCCAACGCAAGGGTTTTGGTTAGACGGCCATGAGGGACGGTTTAGATAGGTTACTTTCTGGTGGAGGTTAGGTCAAGGTCTGGTAAAAAGGTCAAATTTCGAAGTTGATACTTTTGCATAAAAAGAGTACCCCTCATCACGGGGAATCCAATCGGTCGGAAAACGTCCTCAATTTTGCGACCGATACCCCCGAACCCGATTACGACACGCTGACGAAGTTTTGTGATACAATTCGAAAGCTCCGACCCAAACGATTTCTTGGGGGATTTAAGTCCGGATGAACTTATAAAATTCCGAGACATACAAGTTGTGGGTAGCTACCAATGGCCTTATTACAGCGTGCACTGCAACTTTCAAAGGACTCGGGCATCTACTGAAGCTCTGAAGCGGTGACAAAATTGCAAAAAAAGGTTTTATAAAACATATTCATCTGTGCCTTCTGATGCGATAGTCCGGCACTTACAGTGTAGCTCATGCTGATGGCTATGCAATAACCCGTGTCTCGAACATCTAGGATATACCTGAACTGGGTGACCTAAACTTCTGAGACCGGGGTTCCACAACTTCACACGCGATTAGAAATTGAGGTATGATAAGCTATGCCAAGTTTAGCGGCGCTTTTACGGGCAAAAATTGCAAGTTTGACAAAAAAAAACGCCCCACTTCCCCAAGCGAGGATTAATGAAGCAAACACTATGAATGTGACTGAAGCTGCTTTCCTGACACTCATTCTGTTAGCCTTTTCATTATTGCGGTTTCTCCCTATCCGTGTGTGTCGGTGCGGGTTCGGCCCAATGTGGTTCGACTGAGAGCATGACATCTGGTCCTTTCCGCCCGGCCTGACCGGCGCGGCGGAACCGTGCCACTCCTCCCCGAACTCGCGGGGCGCGGATGGGGAGGGGCGGTCCGGCAGTCGAACCCCTCTGCGCTAACAGATGGATGGACAGGGGAAATGTGATACTTGTCCTGTGACAACAAACCGGCGTTCAGCGCTAGGGCCATCTACTGCTCTAGAAACGTATCTCTATGTCGGCAAGATCCTCGCCAGGTGGTGTAAAGGTCGCGTGAAACGCACCCTTAAAAGATGTATCTTAGTAAAAGTTATCATATTTACTTTACACATTTAATGCCTGAAACTGAATCGAATAGTAAACATCACCACTAAAAATATTTACACATTTAATACCTGAAACCGAATCGAATAGTAAACATCACCACTAAATCTAAGCAAGCCTTCCTCGATTCGACCGACAAGTGGCGCCTCTACCGGCAAACACACGTACTCGAGATTCAAACATTTGACACCGAGTTCATTGGCAGCAATATAATTTTTCGGGTGGTTCCGCAAGAACGCAGGAACGCTTCAAAATTTCGGGTGGTGCGTTCCTCTTACTTGCGTTCCTTTGAAAAACTTTGCGTTCCTGCGTTCTTGCGTTCCTAAAAAGGGCGGTGCGTACGTACGGAAGAACGCAGGAACGCACTAAAGGAACGCACTTGCCCAGCTCTGCTTAAAATATGCCCTGCCGCGACATAGGTATCGACCTCACACAACCTCAGACTTTTACAGCATCTGGAGCATGGCTGTGGTAATTGGTTCTGAAGGTTCCTTAGCAATGCAGTTGAACAATAATAAATAATGATCGCCACTCAACTGCAAGTTAAGCAGCGAATGGGCGTCACTTAATATATGTAGGTATAGTCTCTCTTGAAAGTATCGCGTCCTGGGCTGCGGCGGCTCAGCGAACTATTCCATTCAGTTTGAGGACCCCAGTAGGGAGGTCATGGCCTGTATCATAAAAAGTACGCTGTAACACGATTTCACGCCAGCGGTAGAAGGAAAACTGCTATATGACGCAGGCCCCAGCGGCTGACAACTGGGTCAAAACAGGCGGAGGCCGGCCAAAGGTCATGCTCGTATCGCTCTCTCTTGACTCCGTCCACCGCCCCAGGCGGATACCGGTGCCTCTTGGGCTCACCAGCCGGGCGCTCATTGGTGTGCCAAAGGGTGTGCCTTACTGGGCGCCAATCACTCAGTGTGCGTGACGCGTAAAATCACAACGAAGCGAAGTTCCGCCATAACCCTACTGTGATGAGGCCTTCTGAATGACGTAAACAGGTCATGCGGGGGGGGGGGGAAGCCTGGCATTAAATAAGTTTTTAAAAAGAACATGGCTGAACAGCATTTCTTTTCTTTTTTTGTCGCCGTTCACTAACGGCCCATTAACAAGAGAGAACTTCAAATACAGGACTAAATGGCTAGACAGCGAATTGGCGAACTGGCTAGAGAGATAATTTTTGTTTTTGAATCCGCTTACGAGTGCATGTGCAAGCACGGATGCATTCTGTTAGCGGGTGCAACTGATGATTTTTTGGGTATATGGGCACGAGTTTCCGGATTTTACCCCCCCCCCCAAAAAAAAATGTGACAGTCGTGCCGATGACGAGTCAAATTGCTAACTTTGCAATGAAACAAATCTCAACAAATCATCTGCGAGTAGGGTGGCTTCCCTTGACCACATGCTTAGCTGCCATCACAAGTTACCGGATGGCGACTGCCACCTCCCCCTATCCCTCCGCAATCCGCAACCACTCCCCTCGGCCCGCCGCGCCGGCTGCCTCCGCGTGTCAGACTTCGGTCAGTGCTACCAGCGGCTCTCAAACCTTTCCGCTCAACCGTGGCTGGGACAGGTGGCGCCTTCCCTCAGAGTCGCGATACTTTCAAGAGAGACTATACATAGATATTCCTTAGAACTTAGAAGTCAGGGTCGTTTCGTCCAATCCGTGTTAACCCGTGTCCGCTAGGGGTAGGTACTGCCGACTTTTGGTCCCATGCAAAGCCCATAGGGCTAACGTTAACCCGCGTCCTGGTGGAGGGCTATTTTTGCCCCCCTCCCCTCCAGACTTTTGGATATATATCCAGAACCGCTGCGCCGATTGTCACCAAACTTTCAGTTCCCTCCCGGACATCAATTTTACACATTGTGACCAAAATTTTCCAAAGCCTTTGATAGGTTGGCCGGAGAGTGACGTCATGTTCTGCCGTTTTCGACCCAAAAAAGGGTTGCGCGGGAAGAGCTGTCAGGCATAAAGCTTTGCATATTCAGAAAAATGATAAAACATAAAAGCTGTAGAATTGACAGGGCTACAAAACTGCTATCTCGGATTTTTGAAATTTTTCGATTTTGACCCGAAAAAAAAAATAAAAAATAGATTTTTGAATATAATAGCCGAAAAATCCAAAAAGTTTATTGAATTTTTGAAAAAAAAAACGGAAAATATGTGATTGTCCTTACCGCCTTCTATCCACATACCAAATTTGAGATCGATACCTCTTTTTTTGGCCAAGTTATAGCGAAGAAACTGTTCAAAATTGATGACGTCAAATTTGCAAACTCAATTTTTAGCAATTCTAGACCCCGTAGCGCAAAAAAAAGACCACCATTAGACCCCCCGTGACGAGCTGCATCGAATCAATGCCCATTTTATGCAAAACTATCAACTTTAAAATTTGACCTTTTTTTACCTGGCCTTGACCTGACCATCACCAGAAAGTGACCTAAGCCGTACCTGATTGATCTTATAACCAACACCATTGAGTTGGAAATGAAAAATTGGCCGTAAAACATGCATCGCAGTTCGCACAACCTTAGTAAAGTTGGGTTCATGTGCTGACCCTTGGTGACCTGACCTGTGAGCTGACCTGGTATTGTCAGTGACCTCTAATAGCAGCATATGTAGGTACTAGGCAACTGACGCCCTACCGCTGATTCTCGACAAAATGCGTAATCCTCGGTGTTATTGCGCATTCCCTAGAACACCCGTGAACGGTGAAACATTTCATCTTTGACCTGACCTGTGACGTCATCGGTCACCCCGAGGTCAATGAAAATTGGTTTTCTGCAACAAATTTGACAGGCCTTTCGAACGCCATTTGAATTTTGCGGATCCGTCCAGTAGTTTCGGAGATATGAGGGGGGGGGCAAAAAATAACCCCCCCCCCCCCCCACCAGGTCGCGTTATAAACAGATCCCACCAGGGCGCGGGTTAAATTGCCAAAATCAGTGGGCACGGTGCTCCCCCCGTTCCGCCGCCTATGCTCTATAGGCCCCCAACCTGAGATCTCTAACCGGCCACTGACTTTGTTCTTTGAGGGCACAAGACTTACTTTTAGACGTCACGCACTGGCCTCTGAGGTCCCACATCAGCCTCTGGGGATATGGCCTTTGAGGGCGGTGTGGCAATGGGCCCCTTTAAGCTAACACCCCCCCCCCCCCAGGGTCGGCAGGGGCCCCTTTGCCAAGTTGCCCCCCCCCCCCCAAGTCTGCAACCGCCGCTGCCCCAGCCCGGCCTCAGACACAGCACTGCTCCTCCCCCACCGTATGTTTATTTTACGCCCAGCTGCGGTGCCGGCGGGCAGCGGACCTGTTTACAAGACTGATAAACACAGCACGCACACACCAGACGCCGGCCGAGCAGGCGCCTCGTGTCGAGAGCGGCACACAGGACAGTGTCGCAGCCGCCGGACGAGCGAGGATGGAGAGCGGCACACGGCACACAAGGTTCCAACACCGTCCCCCGGGCCTAAAACAGCCCCTCCTTCCCTCACCACACAGACACAGCAGCCAACCACCCGCCCTGCCCAGCCCACTGACCAGCGACCGCCGACGATCTGTTAACGAGCATTTGGGAAGAGTGGGAGTCAATTTTCATCGCTAAAACCACGACCATGACTTATCTCGGGTTGGTTCGCTTTAAAAAGAAAAAATCAACAACGGGCGGCCGAATATGTATTTATAGTGCCCAGCGGAATAGGCCGGAGCCGAGTGGCGCCGCTGTTGACAGTGGCGCCACACAACGGGCGATATGGGAACCTCAGCCTAGGGCGTCAACCGTTTGGGGTCGCGCGGGAACATGGACGTCTTGCGGATGTTGTCCAGCCCGAGGTAGAGCATGCAGACGCGCTCCATGCCGATGCCGCCGCCGGCGTGAGGCGGACAGCCGTACTTGAAGCTGTCGATGTACGCCTGAATCTTGGTGATGTCTGAAAAGGACACCAGGGTGTTAGAAAGGCAGGCTTGTAGGTGAGCGCAGTTCAGTTTTGAGCCTGACAGCAGCTGGACTAAGATGCCCGCGGCGCCACGCATCCACTACTGTTCGATGGAGTGTGTTCAAGGCACTGCTCACCGACACAGCACCCATAATGACGGGATCAGTGTGTGTATGATCGACAATGACTGGACACTGGTCGCCTTCACACGGCACGGAAAAGGCACCGGCCACCGCACTCCCTCCCCCCCCCCCCCCCGCCACTACCGTGGGACGGATCGATATGGGACGGTCAGCTACCGTACCTACGCCGGGGCAGATAGCCGGCCTATCCGTCAATTCCCAGCTTTTGATTCCTGTCCCCGTGGCCGTACCTGACCACTGACCAGCACAAGTCATATATGCCCGACCTCCGCCCCTCAGCGTGCGTCAGTCCAGACGTCTGAGACATCCTGACCCTGGGGCTGACGCTAAGGTCTGACCGACCGACCCTGACCAGCCCCGACTCTGGGATTATAAGGTCACCCTGCCCAATCCACGGCCGCCCTGTCGGACCAGCGCCGATTCTGGGACTCACTAACGCCACCCTGCTCGCCCCACGCCCGTCCCCGCCCGCCCCATACCGTCCCCTACCTATCCCCGTCTTACACTGTCCCTTACCTAATCCCCGTCCTGCCCTTTCTCTCATATGCCTGCCCAACCTGCCCTTTCCCCCGTGCCTGCCCACCCCACACCGCCCCCTAGCTATCCCCGCCCTGCCCACCCTACACCTATCCCCGCCCTGCCCACCCCACACCTATCCCCGCCCTGCCCACCCCACACCGTCCCCTACCTATTCCCGTCCTGCCCCTTCCCTCCCGGTGCCTGTCCGTCCCCGACTGACCAATGCCGTGGTGTTTGGCCCGCTCCGTGAGGAACTCGGCGTCGTGAATCCGCTGCGCGCCTGACAGAATCTCCTCGCCGCGCATGAACATGTCGTACGAGTTGCTCCAGCGCCCGTCCTTGGGGTCGGGCATCGTGTAGAACGGCCGCACTGCCAGCGGGTACTTGTCCATGATGAAGAAGTCGGTGTCGTACTGCCGGACAGCGCGGGGAGCGGTCAGACGCGGGTATCGCAGAGTCGAGCTCAGCTGCGTAGGAGGGCGCGGGGTTTTCGCGAGGCGTCAGTGACTGAAAACTACGCGGTGGGGTTCGATGTGGGATTTGACATGTATACGGTAACAGTAATGTACCAGGTTGTGTACGGGATTGTGTACGGGATTGTGTACGGGATTGTGTACGGGATTGTGTACGGGATTGTGTACGGGATTGTGTACGGGGATGGGTACGGAGCTGGGTACCGGGTAATTGTGGTACAGGAACTGGCCAGCAGAAACGCAGCAGCTGTGAGCTTGATCGCATTAATCCCAGTACCATATTCGACTGAGGTAGGGCGAATTCTAGCATCGTAAGTGACTCGGCTCTCGGCTATTTTTTATTGCAACTCGGCGGGAAATCTCGGTGATTCCGGCTCAATTTCGTTCTATTTTCGACTACAAACTCATTTCCTTCCCCCCCCCCCCCCCCCCCGAGCGTGCTCTGAAGTTCTCCCCACCGACTGCGGCGCCGACCTACCTTGGCCTTGACCAGCCGGCCGAGCAGCTTCTCGTTGGGCGTCGAGAGGTCATCCTCGTCACCCATCTCGACGCCCGCCTCCCGCAGCATCTCCACGCCCTGGATGAAGTCGAGGCGCAGAGGCGGCTCCAGGAACCGGAACGGCTCCGACGGAAACTGGCGGCGTACGGTCTCGATCTCCGTCTGGAAACTGACGCCGGCACGACCGTGTCAGGTTAGTTCAGGTGGTCAGGTCAGGTCAGGTCGACGTACACACCAACTGAGAGATGTCAAGCCATACATACAGATCGCGTCGCAGCGGTGGCGGCAGACGAGAGAAGCCGTGACGATACAAAGGCGTGACAGATCGCCAGGTGCCTTCCGTCCGCCGTACGGCACACCCTACACCGCGTCCCTACTGTTATCTTCAAACATTCAGCACCAAGCCGATTCCCCTCCCCTTCTCTCCCCACATTCCCCGTTCGTTTGCCTCACTCCAAGACCCGCCGGCTCACTTGTCGCGCAGGCCCTTGAAGATCTCGGTGAAGAGGTTGCCGATGGTGTCGACCACCTCGTGGTAGTGATGCGCGAACGCCATCTCCAGGTCGAGTCCGACGAACTCGGTCAGGTGGCGGTGTGTGTTGCTGTCCTCCGCTCGGAACACTGCGGGCCGGGCGGGATGGTGAAGGGAACGTAGGGGAGCGGAGGGGTGATAGTGGGCGTGGGGTACAGACCGCACAGACAACAGAGTCCGTAGGGGATGGTCGTTTAACCCTACAACGCCTAGGGGGGGGGGGGTTGTATCAACCCCCCCCCCTGAGGTTTTTTCGAAGTGCACGCTAAACGGCTTGTCGTAGCGGGCTGAAATTTTTGTCCGGCATATATGTGAATATCGATTACTCAAAGTCGTTGTTCCGTGACATTCCCCATAAGTGTCCAGTGTCCGCTGTCCATATGCTTACAGCTTATAGGCTTATAGGCTTATAGCGACCAGCGACCATGATGAAATTCACTGCTCATGGTAACACTGAATTTAACCAATGAAACGAGCAACCATTCACGCAGCTCGTTAACTCAGGTATTGGAAACGACTTATTCAAATAAAAAGTGATTAATTTTTAGCATCAGTGCCGGGATTCGCAAGCTACGAGCTTCCCTCCCCCTCTCTTCATCCTCCTCCTCTCCTCTGCCCCAGCTCTCACCGGCGCCGACGGTGAAGACCTTCTCGAAGTCGGAGGCAATGGCCATCTGCTTGTAGAGCTGCGGCGACTGCGCCAGGAAGGCGCTGCTCTTGAAGTAGGACACGGTGAACACGTTGGCACCTCCCTCGGACGCCGCCGAGATGATTTTGGGTGTGTGAATCTCCACAAAGCCCTGCCGAGCGGGCGGTGAAGGGGGGGGGGGGTGATCAGACGGGGGTATATGAGGGTCAGGTGGTATGAGAGGACGGGCAATGCGGGAATCAGATAGTTCATAGAGGTGAGGAGATGATCAACCAATACGATGGAGGAGCAAATATTCATGACGGGGGCAAGACATACGGATCAAATGACATCTGGACAGAAATATCAAATCTGATGACCACCAGTTTCGCAAAGCGGCCAATATCGACGAAAATAAGCGTCTTTCACCTCATAACAGTTACTCCATCGCAAAATGCAAAATGACCAAAGCAAACACAAAACACGAGTACCACTCACAGGGTCTAGTAAAGACTCAAGTCCACCGTGGGGTCAAACATAATTACGATTCACGAGTGCGCCCTACCACCACCCCCCGCCCCGTTCCCCGTCCCCGAACCCTCACCTGGGCAGTGAGTGTCTCCCTGAACAGGCGGCAGATGCCGGCCTCCACGCGGAAGATGGCGTTGTTGGTCGGTGTTCGCAGGTCCAGCACGCGGTAGTTGAGGCGCGTGTCCTGGTTCACGCGGATCTGCACACCCTCCGGCTCCTGACGGTCACGTGATGTTCATACAGTGTGTATGAGGAAAAGTCACGTGATAGCACAGGGGGACAGTGCGGGAAAAGACACGCACCGGTGCGGTTATGTCATGAGCACCAAAGAATATCATCCACCACTTATAACGTTGTTATTTGCATTTCGTACCAGAGGGAATGGATATTCTAAACAGGATATCATTATCTCTTCAATTATGATTCAATCTACTTCTTTCAACATAATAACTGACGGTAGGCCACTATTTGGTTACACACAGAGTGGTCTATAATCCAGGTGCACAGTGCTGCCACAGAAGCACCAGACGACTATAGCCGTCCACAGCTGTGGTTTACTATGATCGGCCACACAACACCAGGCATTTATTTAACTGCCGTCCAAAGGCAAAACCCATTATGTTACATTGACCTGTGACCTAACATAATGGTTTTTGCCACTGGACGGCAATTGGTAACGACCAATCACCGCTCGACAGACACACACATACTAACTCAGCCGCCATAACGAGCCTGAAAAAAAAAACAGTACATACCAGACATATGTACATCGTTCCAGACAGAAACGATGCACATATCAGATAAGACGCGTCACTAGCATCGCCATTGTCCTTTGTTGCTGAAAGGGTTGCGCAACGAACTGCATTGCATCGCGGAGAAATAGGCGCCTCCGCCGATCGTCCGTCCTAACCTGTCCCGCACCAGTCAGAATGTCCGTGCTCCGTTTTGAGCTGTCACATACCGTTGAGTCTTCGGACTTGCCCAGTCATCCTACCCCTGTTCCTTTCGTCCCATCCCTGTCCCGTCCGGTCCACCCCTGTGCATGTCGCCCCATCCTATTCCTGTCCCGTGCCATCCGTTCACAAGCTGTCGCGACCTTGGTAGTCCTGCCGCGAGCCGCGATAGGCAGTGAGCGGGCAGCACTGTGCGGACCATACTTCCGGGAAAGTCGCGGCACACCGGGTGACTGCGGCCGGCCGGCCGGCCGGCGGCGCGGGCAACTCACCGAAATTATACGACACGGTACGGCGCGGCAAGGTGTGAGACACCACATCAGGCACCGCACAGTAAGGCAAGACACGGCACAGTAAGAAACGCATAAATCACAGTGAGGTACAGTGAGCCACAACAGAACACATCGCACACTATCATATGACACGATGATTTCGTCAACCATTCTCCCCTCCAACTCTCGTCCCCCGCCTATGTTGACGCTTCCACCATATATGCTGACCTCACTCACTCCCTTTCCTACCACTACCACTTTTAACGCTCTAGGTACCCCCCTCAACCTAGGATACCTATCCAAACCGCACCTCCGTGTCCGGCCGACACGCATCCTCGATCTGCAGCGGCAGCTGCGGCTCCGAGGCGGAAACCACCCAGAGTTGGGTGACGTGCAGCTCCACCTCCTGCTGGGTGCACGACTCGATCGGCTGCGGCGAGCGGCGCACCACGCCCTCCACGTCGATTATGGACTCGCGCGCCACGCTGACCAACGGGAGAACAGGTCAGATGGTCACGGTGAATGAGTCAAGGTGTCGCATAACCATAAAATACATGACATCTCAAGAAGTCGTGACATTATCATAAAACCATGGTTTGGAATATGATGCGTATCGGAGAAACGAGTGAGCCATTCAAAAGATGGTGCTGACGAAGACATTTACCGCAGACACTATCAAGTATGCCATTACTGCGAATTATAAAGGGGTTTGTATTGGCCACCGGCCGCAAGTCCATTTGTAAAGCGCGTTAACTTTGCTCATGTATGGTAGCTGTTATTAAGCTTCCAACGAGTTCAACACACCACAATTGTCATCCATCCGGCTGCCGGCCGCGTCCGTACCCCGGTGGCTCCGATATCGCCCCGTCCCCTCCCCCCCTCCCCTGCCCTTCCCGGCCGACCGACTCACTTGGCGGCGAACTTCACCATCTGTTTGCTGGTCTCCGCTCCCACGGCCAGCAGTGCCTGTACCGTGAATTGCTGCTGACGAACCACGAAGAAACACTGTTTGCCTGCGAAACGCCCAGGGGGAGTCACCTAAGGCATGGCGGATTACGGTTATGAGGCGGCTAAATTAAAATACCAGCGGAATACCGTAAGTAGTAAACGGCATCGCGATAGGTTGATCATCTGGAAACCGGAAGCCGTGCAACATGAAGTCGAGTTTTCCTGTCCCTAGCAACTAGCAAGTTCAGCAAGCAAGGTTTTAAGAAATTATTGTTCTTATATGCATTTCGACACTTGCGGGCGAATAACATTTGAATGCGATTTCATCCGTGCCCACTGCCCAGGTTAAAAACTGGAGATAAGGATGATTGATTTACGCATCAGATCAATATAAGGGTAGGTACGTAATGCTACTTGGATACTGATCAACAAACCACGTTTACGGCTCAGTGACTTCTGACACTGTTAACACCGCCGTTCAGTGCCATGAACCCCTGTTTCGCCAATGGCACTCGGATGTAGCCACGTGCAGCTATGTGGTACCTATCTGATGCACTTGTCTCGTCTTCTGGCCAGCAAGCAGGGCCGTATTTACCGTAGCTATCATACGGCACGATAATGGCAACCCACTCTGCCAAATGTCCCGGAGGACCAGACCATCATATAGCAGAAAACCCTGTCTCATGGTGTATAACTAGTGGCAGAAATTAACGTGGATTGTTAATTATTTCGAAGAAATAATGAACTAAACGCCGCTATCAGAAACGGACCGACCTTTCCATCCTTCCCGTCCAATATGTGCTGTGCTGCTATCCTAACTTGATGCGTGCTCGTGGATGTTTTGAATAGTAGCGAGTCCTGGCACCCCTGACTTCCTCTCTACCGCAGTACCCACCACTGACTGGCTCCACACTTCCCCTCCCCACACCGGCCCACCCTAACGCCCCACACCCTCCCCCCCCCCCCACACCGGCCGTACATACACCCCTCCCCGCCCACACCATCGTCCGCCAGCGCCACACCAGCGCCCACCTTTGGCGCGGCTGGTGTGCAGCCGACCGCGCACCCAGAGGCGCTGGCCGTCCTGCGCCGCGGTCAGCTCCTGAACGCGGTGCAGCGGCCGCTCCAGCAGCTCTGCCGACTGGTTCATCGGCTGGCGGCCGTAACGGCCCGAGGAGACGTCCGTCTCGACGGCCGCTCCGTCGGCGGCGGGAGCGTCACCGCCGGCCGGCTTCTGAGGGTGGCACGGGGTGGTGGATGCCAACCTTTGATGGCAGGGTGTGCACAATGCGTGATTTGTGATGGAAAGATGGGATGTGGCTGAGACTTGCCACTTGTTAGTGAGATGATGGTATTGCTGTTGTCTGGTAAGATGCCAGCTATGTGGTTCTGGATGGTGAGAAACAGGTGGTGGAATGGGTTTGCATTTCTAAAAAAAGAGGCAGTTGAGGAGGATGCACACAATGAAGTCACAGAAGGCATTTAAAACAAAGCTGTGTCCAAATACAAATAGCACAATAGCACACTGTTTGTCCTGAAAATAGCACAAATAAGAACAATCTATTCAGTAAAGTGCAGACTGTAACTTGTATTTTTGAAATTATCACTTCCCAGGAAAGGGATATAACAGTGAAAGTTATATTAAGTTACCAAGTTATATAATATACTATTTGTGGGGTGTCTATCTATTCCATTAAACATAAGAGTAGTGTCCAGAAAAAATATAGGGATACCAAACAGTTTAAGGTTTGAAATGCAAATATTTCTTCTTACCTTTAACACCACCTGTGATTTGACTGAGAATATTGCAGCTTTTAGTTTCAGCACTAAACCACAATGAAATTATTCTGACAGCATGGCAACTGTGATATGTATACCAATACATTCAGTCATGATCACTGGCATTTTCATTTTACTTTTCAAATGACTGCCAATTAAAAGAGTATTTTCTTAATCATGTGAGAAAGACATGACATTATATAAGATAATGCTACCAACTGCAGGCTAATGAAAGTCATAATACCTCCTGTGTTTTATGTTCAGCTTTCTTTGCAGCTTTCTCTGCCTTCTTTGCTGCCCTCTTTGCGGCTTTCTTGGAGTCTCCATCTTCTGCCTCACTGCAAAATGTGAAAATAAATCAGCAAAACAAATAACCATTGAAGAAATGAATGGAAAGTAGTTACATACCTCAGTAGGCGGAACTATGGTCATGAGTACCCAAATATAGGAACGTTCCCATTTTTGGGAACGGAGTTCCCAAATATGGGAACGGGCGTTCCCATTTATGAGAACGGAAGGCAATTTTTCGGCCGTTCTCCCACTAAAACTCAAAAGTGCATCACGTCTCAAAAAAGTGCACGCTGATTTAAGTATCTACTAGATCTCCATAAAGTTATCTTTAATCTGACCGTGGAACAAGGAAATTGACCGTGGAATGATATTTTTAATGATTTTTTGAAAATGACAGAATGGTGGAACTATGGGTTAAACGACATTTAACATGCAATTTTAAGGAAAATGAAGCATTTTTTAGTTTGAGGTAAAGTATAATAATTTTCGCCTGGTTATGAACTTTCATACTATCGACACCAGATGCTGACAAATGCAAGCGAAGACGCGGACGGTCCCGAGGTAATATTGTTGACTTTTGTGTCGGGGCGGACGACCGCGTGGAACGTGAGTGAATTTACCGAGCTACTGTTGTAAACTCAGTTTAAGCGGTTGAAAATTATCCAGCTGTATTTTATCATCCCGGAAAGACATATTTTATTTGGATGCTAGCTGTTTAGAGTTGTTTTATAAGGAGCGTCATGAGCGTGGTTTTTGTCTTCCGTGTTTCTAAGCGTGATCGTTTTGGGGGAATTTCTCTTATATAGCTCGCTCTGTGTGGCTTATTTATAATTTTTATGCTGATTTCGATAATTCCTCGTGCCCATCCTACCAGGCCTTTTGCCACTTACACTCATCAAGAAAGGAAAAAACTAGATTTTCATTGGGACTAGGTTTTTTGAGGGTGTAACATATTCAGCGTTCCCATTTTTGGATACTTCCTTGTACTCGTCAACTATCGGTGATAAACAGACAGGTGCTTGACATGTCTCCACCCTCAGCGCGGACGGTGGATATAGGTATGGAAGACCTTGTTGAACATCGCTGAGCGTTGTGACTTGTGAATTACGTAATCCTGCAGAGGGGGGCGTGCCCGCTGCGAGATCGACGGGAATAAAAGCGCAGAAGACCGGAGGGGTGTTCACGGGCACCGCACACTGCTGCGTGCGCTGTGTGCGGTGCGTCCAGCAGGCGTGGGGGTAGGGGATGGGTAGGCAGTTCTGACGTCACGGCTGCGTGCGGTGGACGGTCCGCTGTGGCCAGTCCCGACCGGCCACAGCGATCGCTGTGTGCGGTGACGGAAGGCTGACGTAGGGACAAAGTGGGCGGAGCTTCGAGGCTGTGTGCGGTCCGACCGCACACAGGGCCCGTGAACAGCCCTCGGGCGAAACATGCGACGGTCTTGCCGGAAAGGTCATCTGATGATTGTTGCGTTAACAATAATTTGCGGCGTTGGACGTGATGCTGGACGTGGAAAGAGCCCCTGAAAGGCGTCGGTGAAATCGTTCCCAATTTTGGGTACGCCGTTCCCATAATAAGGAACGCTTGCAGCGCCAGTGTACGAGAGCGTTCCCAAATTTGGGCTCGCGGCCCGGATGATGGACTGCTTTAGAAATAGGGGAACGATTTGAAACTACGATGGGCCTTACAATATCAAACTCTTTCCCAACAATATTGAGACAAATATCAGGCGGTTCACGATCGTTTTATATTTTTTGGACGTCATTTAACGGTTCTTTTTCTTGTTTTAAATAATGCCTACATGGCGTTCCCATATTTGGGTTTATCGTTCCCAAACATGGGAACGAAAATGCGTTCCCGAAAATGGGTACGCTTGACCATAGTTCCGCCTACTGACCTACTAACATGGCACCAATACAAAATTTAGGCAAGTAGGTACCTCCACTCTGCAGTGCAAAGGCAAAAATGCTTCAGCTTACATTAGGTCAGAGGATGTTATGTCAGGCCAGAGGTCATCAGAATGTAATTGTTTTGACTTTGCATGACAGCATATCCTACAAAAAAACAATCACATTATCTGAAAAAAAAGCAAAAAGCATTCACACTGTCCGAGAGAAACTGAAAAGTTTTGTATCAAGTAAAAAAGACTAACCAGTGAAAATGAGGTTTGGTCAATAAGGCTGCCACACATGGATGGCTTCGACAAATAGCTGGTAGGTACCTATCTATTATACGTGATTCAGGCCGACACCCTTTCCTCACCTTTTTGCAGGTGTAGATTGGGGATCTTTAACACCCATTGCAGCCGTTCAATAGTAAATTGCTTGAAAATAGTTGCAGTGAAATTATGATAATGTCAGGCGTGATGTACAAAAACAACAGAAAATGAATTAACACCCCACACCTCCAACAACCACGATTCAAGCAAACACCTCCCCACCCGCAGTGAAACATTTCCGCACACATGTGCATGATGAAATGTAATGTTGGAAGAAGCTATCCCAATTCCAGCTTTTAACGTCTTCAAAATGATGCAAAAATCCCATTTAAAGTAAAACGGCTTTTAATTTTCTTTTTTTCCTGTTTCATGTAATATAATTGTTGTTTTCTTCTTTTAATATCTCAATATGAAAGGCAATAAAGTAAATATTTGTCTTTTTTTGTATTTTACGTCACCAAAAATACATTTTTTCTGCCTCAGAGGGCTCCTCGTTTGTCTCACGTGCGCAGTCAACCATAGAAAATTACATATTTCTACAAAGTAGAAACTTTCTTTGACGTCATTAGTTTATTTCGTTATTTTCACAATAGCGCTTTGTGAGAAAATCTTTATTTAATAACTTAAAAAATAACTTGTGGCGCATGAAAACTGAAACAAGAATTTCAGTGAAGAATACCAGAATAGTTCGAATTTTCAATGTTGAACTAAGAATCAAACAACGCTATAGACAATCCTGAGTCGTCATCAATTCAAATAATCTGTGTTCTTGTCTAGCATTTCTACAATTTAGATCACGTTGACCGGAATGCTCGATTGTGCAATTTGTTTGTGGCTGAATTGTTATGAGAGAATCGCAGTTCGCACCTTACCTCCGTTGCCTCCGTGACCTCGTCTCGGAAATGTCAATCGTCATTATCCGTGGTGTTCGTCAAAGGCCTCTGAAATTCTGCTGTTGATATCTTTGGTTTTTGTAAAAGCAAGAAAGGATCGTTAAAAGTCAGGGATCACTTTTGAAGAAGGTAGGCCCCGCTAGGCGCTAAATGTCGGGCAACTAAAAGGGTTGGATGTTCATATTGCAGGGTTGTTCATAGTCATCTGTGTAAGCCAGGTAGGGGAAAATTGGGTATTATCGGACGGGTAACTTCAAGCCATCGTAACATGAAGGTTATCATTTTTATGCAACTGGGAGTCATTTAAATATATGTAGAAAGCCCAAAACTTTGTTTTTAGAAAGTGCTGACGCTGAGGTTCCGGTGTTGCGTTGGAGCGGTGCGATTTTTAAAGTAAAAAAAAAGCTACTTGGGACCGTGGTGACAAAGGAAATCCAGCGCTATCTTTTTTGCAAATAAAATATTTGCGTATGCACCTGGGGGAGAGTTCAGAAGATAACTCCTGTCCGATATTACCCAACTTTCCCCTACCCATTATCATTCTTAGGTAGTCATAAAGCAGGCATCTCACTTGTTTTTTTGCAGCCATGACCAAGGAGAGGCAATATACCCAGAGATGTAGGTTGTAGGTTCATGTACTTTGTAGGTGGTAGGTTAAAAGGTTGTAGGTTATAGAGTGTAGGCTAGGTTAGATCAGGTCAGATATTGCTAGATTAGATTAGGACTACATTAGGTTAGGTTAGTTTTGGTTTGGTTTGGTTTTGTTTGGTTAGAAACTAGAAAGAAACATCTCTGGCCTCTGGGTATTGCACCTCTCCTTGGCTGCAACAACAAGTGTGACACCTGCTTTATGACTACCCATTCTTCTTATGCTCTTACACACTTACACTGAGGGCACTCAGGGGCTCCTAAGCAAGCACAGTTACAAAAAATATTTTCCAATAAAGATTGATTTCATTTGATCTTTTGCATCAGAAGATAAAGTATTAAGGGAAGCCCATTGTTCTACACACCATTTTCTGTTTGTTTATTCATCTGTTATTGGATCAGCTTGTGGCTTATTAAAGGAAACATTCCAGTTTCCCATAACAAGTTTTTTTTTGCTACAAAAATCTGAAGTTTCATGCTTCTTGTAAGGTATGCTTATCATGCTTTTGTATATGCTAGCACAATGCCTACTCTTTTTTCAGACATGGCTTCACCATCTGTGTTGGTGGACTCCAGCCCCCAAGTTCTCACTGGCACTGTTCAAGATGTCAACATCCCTCATCAAAGGCCAGCAGCAACCGGAGATGATGAACGCACAGCCAGTCAGCCGGCGGCCTCACCTTACCGTTCTCCGGAGCAGCCAGCTGCAACACCAAACCAGGAGGCCTGTGTGCCACAGCGAGAAGCTCCTAGCACATCGCCACCGGCCTCTCCTGGCTCAGGGATCCCCGCCGCCCAATCAGATTCTGCCCAGAAGCCACTGCACCGTCCCTTGAAGCGGGGCCGCGGCCGTCGGGGCCGCTCTCGTGCCAGCCGCACCGGCCGCGGGGCGGTGGACCGCGACACACTGCTAGCTGAGGGACATCCGCTGGCGCCCCCCAACGACACCGACTTCCTGATGGACGACCACGACGACCAGGCTGATTCGGACCTGCTGTTCGACCGGTACGGCCAGCCGACGCCGCGAGAGTCTCCGGCCGGGCCGCACGTGGGCTGGGCGGCGGCGCCGGCCGGCCTGTCCGGCTGGCCGCTGCTCGAGCCCAGCATGGCGCGCCTGATTGCCGAGCACATCCAGATGGAGAGCCACATTGAGGCGCTGGAGGCGCGCATTGCGCAGGTGCGCCAGCGGCGCGACTCGGGCTCCGACGGCTCCGACGAGGAGATGCAACAGGGCGAGGTGCACATGGCACCCGAGACGGCCACCAAGATCCGGGTGCTGGAGGCCGAAATCCGCCGCCTGGAGGAGGAGAACGCCGCGCTGCGCCAGTTCAACGAGCGCATCATCGACGAGCGGGGCCTGGACGCCGGCGCCGGCTCGGTGGAGTCGTACACCAGTGACAGCGAGAGCGACTCGAGCAGCTCGAGCTCGGCCAGCAGCGCGTCCAGCTCATCGGACTCGTCCTCGAGCGGCTCCGAGTCGCCGCCGCCGTCGACGCCGGCCAGCCCGCGGATGCCTGCCAGTGTGTGATGGCCGCGGCGCCGGCCGGACGACGGGAGAGCACTGGCCCGAACCGGTCGGTGAACTATGTGCGCGGTACGTGTGAGTCTGCGTCCGTGGCTCTGGTCTTCTTGTGATGTGGAGGCTTTTGGAGCATGACTGTTGGTGTCGAAGTTGATTTTGAAGCGGTCTTGAGTCGAATGTTCTCATATGTCATCTACTGATTGTTGATGAAGTGCGGAAGTGGTGAGAGCGCGAATGTGATCAGCCTTTTATCGAAAAGAAGAGGCTGATTCTTGTTTGGATGGCCCATTTCATTCCAGTATCGGTCTTGACTTATTTGTAGTGTGTCTGCATCATATGGTTCCAACATCATGCATTCATGGACCGTGAAACCCGTGAGTGTATTTCAACCGATTGCGATTTGCCAATCATTCAGTTCTACTGAGTTCTGGAAATTTAACACCATTTCGATAAAAAATGTACGAATGCATAGTACAAAGTCCCTGTAACGTGGTTGCGTGAATGGGTCGATATCGGGCATTTTCATCGCCAATGCCTGCTTTGTTAACAAACTCACGCTGTACACATGTTGGCAAATGAAATGGGTCTCAGCATTGCATCTCGGATGTTAATAAAGGGTAACCGATCGTTGAAAAGTTGCTGCACTGCTAATGGACATGAGGCATGAAATGTGCGGGGTCGTTTTCTCGTGATAAGCTCAATGTGAACCGGTAAGTGATGTGTTATGACGATCGCGAATCCACCTAGCAGCTACCGTCTGATTTTTTTTTTCAGAAAGGTTCACGATCTACCGTTTAGGTTTTAGTGTCACGGTGTTGGGCGGGTCGCGCCCTGCGACCTGCCCTGTCAGCCGTTAGTTGTCACCATTGGGCGAACTGTACACTCTACAGGGCGGAAACACAGCCCTTTCACTAGGGCCAGCCTGCGCTTGAGTAGAGAAGATGCCTATTGCCTACTCATTGCCTACTTATCTGGAGATAATCCGCAAGGCGGGGCCGTCACTTGTCAGAGCCCAGATCAGCAGGCGGACAGTGCATCAGATTCCGTCCGGTATCACCTTCCCAATTTTCTAATACGATCACAGTTGCTCCTAATAGCTGATTCTTTTAAATATGTACCCATCGAAGCAGGTACAAATTGAGTGTGATTGAAAAACAGACTGAGGCAAGGCCCTAAAAACAGACAAGGCAAGTGTTGTAACTTCAGGTGATCACCGTCTTATTTTAGTAGTCTATTTCTTTTGCGGCATGCGGACTTTTGTCAGCATATCTGGCGACTTTCTTTCACTTCGGAGCAGGAGCAACTGTTCAATAGCTGAAAAAACTCAGTTTTGAAACCGTTTCGGGACGGTATAGACCAACGATGTTCATCCAACTTCATTATGAGCGCAGACATATTTTTAGCTAAACACAATCAGCGTAACAAAATAGTTTTGGATTGGTTTTGGGTGCACAGAGCGCTGCAAAAAAAAAAAAAAATTATAGATGTGAAAGAAGTTAGGTGCAATTGAGTACTATTATGTGTTTAAGCCCATTTTAGTCATAGATACTAACTGAGCTGATTTCCAAACATTTGTATATTGCTTACATAGCCTGAATCTAGATTCCATAGCAATAATGACAGAATTTAGTGCTGCTACGAGATACCTATAGTCCTAACTCCTACATATCAAGCTTCTGGTCATCCTTCGGCAATCCAAATCCTCTTCTTTGTTCATTTATTTGCATTCAAATAGAAAAGCTATGCATGCATAGGTTGCTTGCGTTTTTCAGCAGAACACTTCTGCCGGAAACTTGAAATAAAACAGATTGTAATGTATTACCAAGTGGCTGCCGGCTGATGTCTAGTGCCTTCTAATGTTTCCCTGGTGCTCTCTCTGAATTAAAGTGAAATCTGGATTAGTTGGCCCTCAGATTTTGCTTCTATCTGCTTTTTGGTGTGATAGATATACTCTGTTAAGTGTTAAATATTATTGAGTTTTAATAAATTATACAGTCTCATTTTCCTCTTATCGCAAAAGCTACCTATGTTCATTGTCAGCATCAGCAATGAGATGTAGGCTGGATTTATTTGCTTTTCAGTCTGGTATGATTATTTTCCTTGTTTTCTGGCCAGTTTGTTCTCAATGAGCTGTTAGGGGGTGAGACCTGATGATTTAGGGCTTAATAATTTTAATAGTTAGGTACCCATTTCCAAAATTTGTTTCTGTTTAACTAGGAAGATAGGTAGTTAGGTATCTATCAAATTCTTATCTGTCTGCCTGCTAACCTTCTTGACTTTCATAGCCCTCTTTATCCAAAAACACAACCAGACTTGGTGTGTCATCAGCAGAAAATTACTGTGTTTATTATGCATTCATATCTTCATTCTTGCCCAAAATGACTCACTATCTTGTTATTTTGAGATGCTCATTAGGAATGTGTGTTACATGTTAGAGTCCTGCTTTCGTGTGTTCATCTGACTTTGTTTTCTTTTTAAGGTTACTGATTTGCAAAAATGACTAGCAAGAAAATGGCAAAGGGAAAGATGGCTCCAAATATGAAGAAGAAAAAGCAGGGAAAAGAAAAGAAAAAGAGTACATTCATCTCAAAGGAAAAGGGCTCAATTTTAAAACACTCAACCAAGAAGAAGTCTATGTCAGATGTTAAAGCAGCCTCAAGTGATATCCTGACAGAGAAGATGTCTCTGTTTAAGGGTCAGTCTGAGTCTGTCATCAAGAAAAAAGCAAAGAACCTGAAAGAGTTCACCCAGCCTGAAGGATATTTAAAGGCATGTCTGACTTCAGCCAGCTATGCTGAAACTTGAAATGATGAGTGTTGGATTCTTTCCTTTATTCTTTGTTTGATTTTTGAGTCATATCTGAATCAATTAAAAGATGTGTCCTTAAGCTGGTTGTAGCTTGTCAATGTGGTATTGCACCTTTTTTTAAACTATTTTGTAATTTGTTGGGCATTGGGATCCATGTTAATAGCAATGCAATCAGTACATACCCACTGTGTTGTGTTTTGCTGAATTGATAAGCAATTAACAGTTGTAACAATGCTTCAGGATTCCCCAAGAAAGCAAATCAAGAAGAAAAATGAACTATCTTCACCCAAAACAGCTACCAAAGGGAAAGAAAAGAAAATGAAGAGGAAACTAGAGAATAAATATGTTAAAAGCATGAAGGCCACAAAATCTCCAAAAAAGGAGATGGATGCATCAGAAGACATGGCTGTTACAAATGGCAAAAGGAAGAAGAAGCGTCGTGAGCTGGCGCGCGGCGATGGTCCGGCGGCGGGTGAGCTCTCGTGGGCGGCGGCCGCGGGGACTGGTGGTGCCGCCGGCCAGCCGGCGCGTCTGACAGTGACTGGCGGCTTCTCCTGGGAGACGACCCCCTGGCCGCAGTCGGGACCGGCGGCGCCCGCCGCCGACAGCAGCGACGACGACGACGAGACGGAACAACAGGTAGGAATGTGCCTGGCACTCGATGAGGCTTGTCGGCACTGCAGGAGCAAAGCATGGTGGCGCGCGAGTACTCTCCGAGAAGCCGATTCCGTTTCGAACGGGATTAAATTTTGACAAATTTATTGGTGCATTTTGATTAATTGTATCTTTATCGTATCCACGACTCCGTAATGTGTGGCGTGTTCTGTAATGTTACCAGCTAAGTAATGATGTAATCAATGATACCAATCAATATCATATCGCCCGTCGATAAGCGACCCGACGTGGTCGGCTCCGATGCGGGCCATTGAACACTGACATGGCATGACGTCTGTGGCCTGACTAAACCCCTGACCCCGGCAGCCGGTGGTGCAGCTGTGATCTGACCTGACCCCAGCAGTCATCAGTATGTCCTTCACCTGACCTGGCCCCTGTCCCGGCAGCACGGCTCTGTGACCTGACCTGACCCTTGTGCCGGCAGCACGGCTCTGTGACCTGACCTGACCCCTGTCCCGGCAGCACGGCTCTTTGACCTGACCTGACCCCTGTCTCTCCCGACAGCCGGCGGCGCGGCTGTCGCGCCAGCAGCTGCGGGAGCGGGCCGCCGCCGAGGAGCGGGACCTGGTGGAGCGCGAGCGGCGGCTGATGGACCCGAGCCGCGCGCCCGAGACGGCCGACGACCACGAGCGGCTGGTGGTGGCGCACCCTGACGACTCCAGTCTCTGGATCCGGTTCATGTCCTACTTCCTGCAGGTATGGCTCCTCGGTCAATGGGTCACTTATTCTTGCAGGTACCATGCTTTGTCTGTAGGTCCGGTTCTTTCCTACTTCCTGCAGGTACGACTGCTTTGTAGATACGGCTGATTCCCTGCTTTCCGCAGGCATGGCTCCCTTGTGCGTGGATTTGGTTCATTCGCTGTTTCCTGCAGGTATGGCTCCTAGTCCTTTGTGTGTGGGCCCGGTTCATTCCCTGTCTCCTGCAGACATATCTGGCTCTGGATCAGGTTCAGCTTGAAGAGATAAAACATAAGCGTAGACGCGTAGATTAAAGGGACCCTCCCACCTTAACATTAGATTTGAGTTGAGATAGCCAAAATGGGGTCCCTGGCTCACAATTACCGGTTTCGGCACTCACAACATCGAAAAATGCCTTAAGTCGGAAATATTGAATTTCAAAATTACGACATTTTTATTCAGAGGGGCTAATGCATAGGAATACCCCTCTGAATGTGTGACGTCAGCGTAGATATCTAACGATTTTTAAATGTTTGACTAAAACGTTTTGTAGCACGCGGTGGTATTGGCTGCTTTGGTGCGCAACAAGTGCCGCACTTTCAGCTGCCAAACTATTGCTTCCAAATAAAGTCGCTAGGAACAGCGGAGATCCCAAAAAGTAAACAAAAGTAAAAGTCTAATATTTTGAAAACCGGTGAATATTTTTCGGTGAAATTTGGTTGATATTCGTTTTCGCTCTTTCTGAACCGAGCGACATCGCTTTCATGCCAATTCATAAACTTTTTTGAAGGTGGGAGCCGGGAGGGTCCCTTTAATATAGTATACCTGGCTCAAAGGATCTCAAGGATAGCCTTACCAGATGGGGCATTTAGTTTTGTGGTACTTAAATTTTATTTACAACCGGATCGATGGAGGCAACTTTAATTCAATATTTTCCGTATCTTGTGCGACACGAATTTAAAAAAAAGTAGGCTTAACTTGCTAGCGATGCTTTCACATCCCCATCGAAAAATAACTGGGCGATAAATTAACTACCCATTGGTTCCACAGCCATCGGCGCATTTATTCGCCGCTGCACCGCTCACCACTGTGCGTATCCCCACCGGCAGGCGACGGAGATCGAGAAGGCCCGAGGGGTGGCTCGGCGCGCCCTGAAAACCATCAACTTCCGAGAGGAGGATGAGAAACTGAACGTGTATGTGGCCTGGCTGAACCTCGAGAGTATGCACGGAACACAGGTGAGAGCGAACTCGGAACAACTCTCACCCTTTTGGAAGTAAGTAGGTGAGAGGGCAATACACAGAGGGTATTGCTAATAATTTTGAGACACGTCTACTACGCAGTCGTGCACGTTTTGGCAATGTCTGTTACCCATTTTACTTACATGCCTGTGCCGTTCATTTAGACTTGTGATAAAATTTGTTTTAAAAGGCGTTGTTTTGATGTTAGGTTTTATCCTGTCGTACACCTGTGCAGCATGGGATGCTCGTGTTTCAACGCAGCAGCGTCTGGGGTGCTCACTGACCGCATCCGGCTGGCTGTCCGCAGGAGACCCTCAGTAACGTTCTTCACGAGGCGCTACAGTACAACGACACGTTCAAGGTGTACACGCGGATGGCCGAGATCCACCAGGCCAACAACAAACACGACGTGAGTCGGGGGCTACCGCATCGCGATAGCATCTGTTTGGCATCTGGGGCAGACTGTATAGTTCATGGCTGTACCTGGGAGACAGCACAGTAAATCCAGTCCTTGTTCGTTTTAGCATTTAGCTGAGAGTGCGCAGGTGGGCGGTCTGGTTCAGTTGAGTGCGGTAGCTATAATTCGTCCGCTAACTGTTGAGCATGGTTCACGCTGAACCAAGTTAAACGTTAATGAGAGTGGTGTGGCCTGAATGTGACTATTACAGACATGCGAATAATATGACCACTGCACGGTGATGACGGTCCTGCCCTTTGAGGACTGAGGAGACCAGTGACGTTTTGCCGGTCAGCCCACGGACCTGGCGCTTTGAAGTGTTCATTCAAAACGGCTTGCGCGGTGACGTTTTTCAGGACCATTGCCTGATGTAACGCTGTGGTTTTCACGCTTTGACGGCTCTAGAGTGTATTACGGTTCCCGACTCGCTGACTGTTCAGTGCTGCTACTCTGTAGCGAAGCGTTTCCTAAGAACTCGTTTGACTAAATGGCATCTTTGCAGCGACCGTGACGCTTCCAGCTGAGCTCCTTACAGCCAGCTGGTGGAGACGCTGACATGTGACTGACTGACCCCGCCGCCCCCAGGAGGCGGAGCTGATGTACAGTCAGCTGGTGAAGAAGCTGACCCTCTGTGACTGACCCTGCCGCCCCCAGGAGGCGGAGCTGATGTACAGTCAGCTGGTGAAGACACTGACCTGTGACTGACCCTGCCGCCCCCAGGAGGCGGAGCTGATGTACAGTCAGCTGGTGAAGAAGCTGACCCTCTGTGACTGACCCTGCCGCCCCCAGGAGGCGGAGCTGATGTACAGTCAGCTGGTGAAGAAGCTGACCCTCTGTGACTCACCCTGCCGCCCCCAGGAGGCGGAGCTGATGTACAGTCAGCTGGTGAAGAAGCTGACCTCCTGTGACTGACCCTGCCGTCCCCAGGAGGCGGAGCTGATGTACAGTCAGCTGGTGAAGAAGCTGACCCTCTGTGACTCACCCTGCCGTCCCCAGGAGGCGGAGCTGATGTACAGTCAGCTGGTGAAGAAGCTGACCTCCTGTGACTGACCCTGCCGTCCCCAGGAGGCGGAGCTGATGTACAGCCCTCTGCAAACTGCGTGGTAGGCATTCTTTTTTCGACAAAAATGAGAATAACGCGAATACTATGCTATCGGTCATTCGGAAACCGTAACAGCAAGACGCGCTAGACCCCACCCCTTAGATTGGCATCATCACCGTATTCATTTTTCATCTAGTTCGGCAACTAAACCCAAAAGTTTATATTTGCCCCCAAAACAAACTTTGGCATTTTGTTGCCACACAAGGCGTATATTTTGTTTATTGATAGACCTAATCGAAGGAGTGGAGCATGGCGCATCTATTTGCAGTGAGTTCCGACCGACTGATAACATAGCCTTTGAGTTATTATCGGTTTTGTCGAAAAAAGAATACCTACCACGCAGTCTGCAGAGGGCTGTACAGTCAGCTGGTGAAGAAGCTGACCCTCTGTGACTGACCCCGCCGCCCCCAGGAGGCGGAGCTGATGTACAGTCAGCTGGTGAAGAAGCTGCCGGCCAGGAAGGAGGCCTGGCTGCGCTACGGCGTGTTCCTGATGCAGGTCGAGCGACGAGAGGCGGCGCGCGCGCTCATGCAGAGGGCGCTCAAGTGCCTGGAGCGTCGTGATCGTACGTACTGACCCCGGCGACGGCTGGCTCCGCCTGGGTGTGGGTGCTAAGACCGTCGAAACCTGTCCAAACTTCGAGTACCTATATAAATTCTAAGCGGGGCTGGTTGTAATGTTTTGACCAGGCATTATGTAGTGCTTCAGGTCGGCGTGGGTTACAATTCACTAATTGGAGGCAACATTTGGGGATTTGCGATTTTTGTTACCGGTTAAAGTGCTTTGTTGGCGATTAATTTAACACGCACCGTCCTGAGGTCCAAAATGATCAATGACGCTGACGCATGATGCATTACGTGCCCTGATACCAGCAGTCAGATTAATGTGTAAATTATTTCTGGATGTCTCGGACGAAAATATTCACTAATTTATCGCTCGCTGTCCAAAGTCCGCTAGGTCATCAGTTTAGCTTAGCGTGTTGTTCCTGGGCTAATGGTCCTTTGGCAGCTATTTCCATGGCTATGAATCATGCTCCGTGTCTTAGTATTGGGTTGTTTAGTCGTTACACGAAATTGAGGCGGGCCCCGAGGCTGCACTCAGCCCACGGAAAACATGTTATGTTCAGCCCAAGTTTCGCCGTCTTCCTCCTTGCTGGAGTGTTTGTTTCTTTAATGTGATGATGCGACCGAGGTAGTTGTGAGGCCAGTTTTTCCCGTGGGTTGGTACTGGGTCTGGATCCGTGGACTTGTCAATAGGGGCCAGCGTTTGCTGTTGCTCCTGGGGCTTTTCGTCAGTACTTCGTAAAAAAATACATTTGGGTGCGGTGATTTTTATCGTCCCCCCCCCCGTGCCCACAGACGTGGAGGTGATCAGCAAGTTCGCCCAGCTGGAGTTCCGCTTCGGCGAGCCGGAGCGCGGTAAGACCATGTTCGACCACCTGCTGGCCACCTACCCCAGGCGGCTGGACCAGTGGAACGTCTACATTAACCAGCTCATCAAGGTCGCCGACTACGACGCCGCTAGGTGAGCTCATCGGGGCTGTAGTAGTGATGTCATTTTCCAAAAAATGTCTGACCGATATCGACCGAAACCAAAATTTTGGGAAAATTTCCGACCGAATACCGACCGATAACATCCCAAGCCAAAATTTGACCGAAATTTGACCGAAATTCTATTTGCTATTACTCTACCCCAAAATTAAAATATTTGGTATTGGTAACTTCTGATGGAAAATAATGGGAAATGGCATTTCAGTTCAAGTTTAGTCAATTCTTAGCCACTGCAAAATACATTTTGTGGTAGAAATTACATTGCTAAGGGTAGGAACACATGGACCTCAGCATTTCGCAGATTTCAATTTGGTTAATTAGAAATTAGAATTGTCAAGAATCTACTGTGGTATATGTAAGGAAGAATACTCATGCATGTTGCAAAAGCACGATCAATTAGTGAGTCTAATGGTTGGTAATAGGTATGTTCATGACAAAATTCCCTAAGAGAAAAGGCAGAATCAAAACACCACAAAACACATCAACACTGCTTGGAAACTGACCTTGAGTCTTGAGATGTGGTCTGAGATACTCTACAAAGAATTTGACACTGTAAATCCAGCTGAAAAGGCAGGTATTAGATAGCTCTGAGCCTGAATTTCTTCCCAAAAATGAAATGAAATTTCATTAAACTGGCACTTTGTCTTATCTTTACAAGAAAACACAATATGCAGACAAAATTAGTACAAAGTTGCGCAAAATAAAAGAAGAACCAAGGATTGACTTTTAATATCCTCTCTTCCCTAACGAAAGGATGTAAGATGATGACGTAATATTTAATTTATTTATATATGCCCTTTTGGGTGAATTATTGAAGGGAAATTAATTTTCTTGTAGTGAATTACACTCACAATGTTGATTTCATTATAATTCAATATCGTGTTGGATCATTTACATCAATAAAATCATTCACGAGGCAGCATGTAACAATCCAAAACCTTTTTTGCAGCAACTTAATCAGCTGGTTTAAAGTCTCTGTTATGGCGCATCTGTTTCGAAATCCTTTGTTAGCTGTGTTTGGAGATGATGTGGAAGATTCCAGAAAGCGGACATGGGCGAATCTGTAATTTTTATCAAGATTCTTATGTTTTATGTTGTGGTCATCTAGATTTCAAACATTTGGTTGGTAGCTGCAATGTTTAAGGAGAATGTGGAATAGTAGAACATCTGTGAAATGTAAATGTGCTCACTGCTAAGTGCTAGGTAAGTGCTAACTGTCCAGCCTTCAGAAACACATTTCAGTAATTCAAGTTATTTTTGTCCTTGCATTTTTGATGACTGTATAATGACTTTTGTAGGCAATACTTCTTTGATTACAGGTGATATTTTAACAGTAAGACTGGAATTTAGTTTCAAAATTGTGTGTACTTGTGGGGCCAACTGAGTCAAAATCAGCCTGCTCGTAGTTGTGGTTGGACAATGGGTGGCTGCTGCCTGCTGGGTGGGATGGCTACTGAAGTTGCCAAAATGTGGCATCTCTTGTAGCCTTTGGGGGAAATTTTGCAACTCTTTATCATTAACATCCCAATAAATTTCATTCTAACTAGGCAAAAATGGAATACTTTCTCTTTTTGAAAATGGTTTCACTGGCAGGGTGACCGAAAGTGTCCGATTTTGGGGGGGGCCTGACCGACCGATTACCGAATCGGTCAGCATATCTTTTCGGTAACCGAAATTTTCGGTAACCGATTGACACCACTAGGCTGTAGAGACCCAAGGGACCAGACTGTTACCCAGCTTCACGCCGAGCTAGCCCAGCGCTGGCTCGACGGAATCGTTAGTGATCTCCAAAGCCTAGTATCTTGTGTTAAGGCCGACAAAGCGATGATAATTAGTCCGTATCCTCCTCGTGACTGTCCCTCCCACCCCCGCGCCACCGTCCACCTCTCACTCGCCTCTCACAGCCGTGTCTCGTTTCCAGACTGATCTTCCAGCGGGCGGCCACGGTACGACTGAACGCGCGCCGCACGCGCTCCCTACTGAAGCGGTTCCTCGAGTTCGAGGAGGCGCACGGCTCGGCCGAACAGCAGGAGGCCGTCAGAGAGCTGGCCAGACAGTACGTGGAGGCACGCTCGGACGCCGACGCCGCCCTTCTAGACGAGCCGGCACGGTGACGTCACTGGATCGACTCTGACGTCATTGGACTAAACCAGGGACGTGGTCGAACCGGGTCGGTGGCGTTTTCGGTTTGAGGAGGTGGCGTCATGTCGAACTGTTGACGTCAAACAGACTGAGGCCGTGTGACCCAGTCAAAGAAACCGAGCCTGTGACGTCATCGGTCTGAAGTGTCAGGTGATTGTGGCGGACCGCGTTTTGAGTTTATTGGCGGGCCGCGATGCGGACAGCCGATTGCGGAAGAGTGCAACGCGTTACGATCCACGTGTATTGTTGGTAGGTGTGATGTCTGGCGCAATGGACAATGGACATACCGGGATCGCGACCGGGTGTATTCGCCGCCCGTGCGGACCGTGCTATACATTCGTGTAATACACGACGAGATCGCACTTTGGCGTGCCGAGTTTGTGGGATGGAGTGGACGGATAACAGCACAATCAGTGAGATCACACGGTGCAACAGTCATGAAGATGAACAATGACGAAATGAACTGACTAGAAAATATAAAACTACATAGCATCGAAACATGAAGGCGCAACACAGGCGTGATCGGGTCCTGTTTCAACGCACGCTGCTAGCCGCTACTATCGCGTTTCACGAACTGACGTCATAGGCTTTCTGTATGATGATACGACTGGAGTCCAAACACGCCTTTCCAATAGCTCTTCGCAGTCCACAGCTTCAAATTTCTTGCGGCTAGAACAGAAAATTGACGATTCCGCAGTTGGTTGCAACGTGGCACAGAGGCGCCTGGTGAGGACGGCGGTGGCAGGTGTTTGATTAAGACAGCGACTACCAGAGGTATCTGGCGAGGACGTCGACTACCAGATGTGCCTGGTAAAGACGCCGTCTACCAGAGGTGCCTGGCCTGGTAAAGACGCCGTCTACCAGAGGTGCCTGGTAAAGACGCCGTCTACCAGAGGTGCCTGGTAAAGACGCCGTCTACCAGAGGTGCCTGGTGAAGACGGCGGTGGCGACCAGCAGCCCCAGCAGCAGCAGCGTCGCCTGCAGCCGGACGGAGAGCAGCTCCCCATCGGCGGCTTCTGTGAGCGGCAGCAGCAGCTGGGACCAGCACACGTCGCCGGCGCACACCGACGTGTCCCACTGGCTCCAGAACCTGCCGGCACGGTACACAGACACCAGGTCAGTGGCTGCCGGCCAAAGTCGCAGGACTAAATCTCCGAGATTGGGAATCAGTGATGCGATTCATCCATGAGCTGAGCCCAAACTCAAAGCCTTTTCGAAGTTCATCAGTCAGCAACTACCTACATTAAAGGTCAGGAGGTCAGTTTCGGTGTAAACTTAACATTTATTACAATGGGCCTCGAATGTCAATAGGCTGCTGAGTGCTGATTCATCTCAGCACCACTTCATAGTTTCCTGCTCCACTGCGTGAGAGTGTAGCACTGAAAGCAGCCGAGGGGGCGCTGATGCCATCCGTGTTAATGTCTTCAGCCTAGATTTCGACGTCAGTCTTTATTATCTGAGTGATCTGCTCTGCATGCATTATTCAGCGCACTTGCTACTAAGGCGACTGACTCACTCCCCCTGGGAGCTCCGCCAAGAAGCCTTTTAAACGAGCCCCACTGTAATGGACACGACCGGCAGAAATGTACGATGTGTGTTGTCAGAATCGATAGTCATTCCAATGAATTTCCAGATGACTGACACGGAAAGGCACTTTCCAAAGACGAGACGGCCCTCAACAATTACCACGTGCAGTGTGCTATGCTTTCGAGGAATACAGTTGGTGAGGTACTTCGTGAACGAGCTATACGAACAGAGTGGGTACCTACTTGCCATGTCAGCAGACTAGGGCCAAAGTCGGCGGTTCATACATCATCGCCAGAGGACAGCGTTGTCATGATCTAATGACTGTTATCACAGGCCATGGTTCACGGACCACGGCTCGTCGGCGTGACAGGATGTAATTACGATATCAGTTTGTGAGCTTGTACCGACACCGAGTTTACGGTAATGGAGCAACAAAGCACCTCCAAAGTGGCAGTACCGAGCCTCGTCATAACTCACAACCAAATTGACTGCAATGTTACGTCTAACGATAGTCGATACTGCTGGACTTGTCTACATTACAATCTTTTCATATGACGACTGGAGCTCGACCGATATGCTGGAAACATCATATTTCCATGTTGTGCCTCTTTCGCACAGTGACCGGCCACTGTGACTCTTCAGACCGGCCAGCCGAGCCCTCGCCCTGCAGCCCGCCCGGCCCTCTCAGGTCGGCCCTAGCCGAGCCCTCGCTCTGCAGCCCGCCCGGCCCTCTCAGGTCGGCCCTAGCCGAGCCCTCGCTCTGCAGCCCGCCCGGCCCTCTCAGGTCGGCCCTAGCCGAGCCCTCGCCCTGCAGCCCGCCCGGCCCTCTCAGTCCGGCCCTAGCCGAGCCCTCGCTCTGCAGCCCGCCCGGCCCTCTCAGTCCGGCCCTAGCCGAGCCCCCGCTCTGCAGCCCGCCCAGCCCTCTCAGGTCAGCCGGGCGGTCACGTGTCGGTCGCTGATGATGTCACGCGTGGCGGCGGCCGAGCTCGGCAGTTCTGGCGCATTACAGCGCGCCGTGACCGCCGCCGGCGCAGCACCCCTTCCCCCCCCCCACGGGTCGTCACTGAGTGATGGCATCCCCCCCCGGGTCGTCACTGAGTGATGGCATCCTCCCCCCCCCCCCCCCCGGGTCGTCACTGAGTGATGCCGTCCCACTCCCAACTCTCAGTTCCAACCCTAACCCGTCGGCGGCTCCTTTCCAGCGCCGTCCGTGCAGCGTCCCATCCCGTGTCATACCTGGGGCATTCCACGATAGATCGTACCAGGCCCGTCACCCTCGTCTCTCAGATTTTAATGAAAATCGGTCCTAGGCAGTGGCGTATCTAGGATTTCTCTCAGGGGGGATCCGCAGTCAAAAGGGCCCTTGACTGACTGGGTTGAAAGGGCCCTTAAGTGGCAAAAGGGCCCTTGAAGCCTGAGTTGAAAGGGCGTTAGCCCGCGCCCCGTAGGGGGGGGGGGGCGAAACGGCCCCCTGTCCTCTTCCGTAGCTATCTCCTAAATGACTGCAGATATCGCCACCAAACTTTCAGGACCTCTCCGGGCATCCATTTTACACATTGTGACCTTTTTCCAGAGGCTATGATAGGTTGGCCGCAAATACGTCAGAATGACGTCATGTTCTGCCATTTTCGACCCAAAAAATGTTTCACAGGAAGAGCTATCAGGCCTACAGAGCTGTAGAAACATGAAAATGTTCCGATATAAAAATGTACAATTAACAGGCTTAGGTCAAATCTGAGCACAGTTTACAGAAAGAGCGTTAAAAGAGCTTTGTTTGTTTTGTTGGGTTGGACCCAGGCCCTTTCGGCTTTCGGTCTGACGAGACCATTTCAGGGCCGGAGGGATGATAGGAATTGAGGGAGACATTGGTCTGGGCGGGCACCTTGGTGACTCACTGGGGCTGAGCCTGTCCAACAGGACAGGCCGACCAGCCTCCCAAGTGCTCACTGCACCCTGTTACGAGTGTGCTTCCTTTGGAGCTGCAGTGCGCTCCAATGGGAGCCGCCCGCATGGAATAAAGTTGCCCGTCCAGGTCCAGCCCGGATACCCTCAGAGGGACCCTCTGATGGCCTCTGAAGACCATCACTGGCCTCAAAGGGTCCTCTAGTGGCCTCCATGGACCTTCTGGGTACCTGAAAGGTCCCTCTGTTTTCTCTCCAGGGGCCCTTTTTACCTCAAAAGGTTCTCTTTTACTTCAAATGACCGTATGTTGGTCTAATACATGAGGCCCCTAGTGGCCTAAAATACTGCCCTCATATCATCTAAGGTGACCCCCTGTTTGCCTTAGAAAAGAGGTCCCTCCGGGTGCCTGAGAGGCCCTGTTTGTGTCCCAAAGGGTCCTTTGCTGGTCTCATAAGGCCCCTAGTTGACCTAAAAAGTCCTCTGATTGTCCAAGGGCCCTCTGGTCGCCTCAGAGGGCCAGCTTTTTCCTCAGAGTGCCTGATGACCTCATAGAGCCCATAGTGGCCTGACATAGCCTTCATATCACCTCAGAGGGCCCTCTGTTGTAAGGCTCAAGTGGCCTTCTCAGAGGGCTCCGACTGCCCTGTGACTGACAATTGTCCACTCTTATCCCTCCTTTGGGTGACCTTTTCTCCCTCTGACACCCAAGCCAAAATACGATTTTGGGACACTGACTCCGAAGGCCAGTTGATTTTCAGAGGGCCCTCTTTGAGGTGGATGTTAGGGCCCTCTGTTCGCCTCAGAGGGCCCTCTGGTGGACTTAGACTTCAGAGGACCCTATTTTGGCATCAGAGGGCGCCTCTCTGTGGCATCAGAGGGCCCTCGGAGGCCTCAAATGGCCCTATTACATCTCAGAGAGCTGTCTTTGACCTCAGAGGGATCTTTTTTACTTCTTTGTGGTGTCTGAGGGGGCCCTCTGGCCTTTGTTCGCCTCAATGAGCCTTAAGGGGTCCTCCGATGACTTCCAAGGACCTTCTTTGATCTCAGAGGGCCTGATGACCTCATAGGGCTCATGGTGGTCTGACATAGCCTCATATCACCTCAGAAGGCCCTCCAGTGGCCTCAGAGGGCACTTTGTGACCTTTGAAGGCCCTCCATTCGCCTTAGAGGGCCCTCTTTGATCTCTTTGATCTCTTCGATCTCAGAGGGCCCTTTGTTCACCTCAGAGGGCCCTTTGGTGACCTCCAGGGACCATCTTTGATCTAAGAGGGCCGTCTGGTGGCCTCATAGGGTACCTTGTGGCCTGACATTGACCCTCGTACCTCAGAGGGCCTTCTGTTCGTCTTAAGGGGCCCTCTGCTGGTCTTAGAGGGCCCTTTGTGTGCCTGGGAGGCCCCCTGAGTACCTGAGAGGGCCCTCTGTGTGTTTGAGAGGGCCCTCTGTGTGCCTGAAAGGGTCCTCTGTGTACCTGAGACGGCCCTCTGTTTGCCTGAAAGGGTCCTCTGTGTGCCTGAAAGGGCCCTCTGTGTACCTGAGAGGGCCCTCTGTTTGCCTGCGAGGGCCCTCTGTGTACCTGAGACGGCCCTCTGTTTGCCTGAAAGGACCCTCTGTGTGTCTCAGAGAACCCTCTGTGTGCCTGAGAGAGCCCTATGTGTGCCTGAGAGGGCCCTCTGTGAGCCTGAGAGGGCCCTCTGTGTGCCTGAGAGGCCCTATGTGTGCCTGAGAGGGCCCTCTGTGAGCCTGAGAGGGCCCTCTGTGAGCCTGAGAGGGCCCTCTGTGTGCCTGAAAGGGCCCCCTGTGTACCTGAGAGGGCCCTCTGTGTGCCTGAGAGGGCCCTCTGTGTGCCTGAGAGGGCCCTCTGTGAGCCTGAGAGGGCCCTCTGTGTGCCTGAAAGGGCCCTCTGTTTACCTGAGAGGGCCCTCTGTTTGCCTGAGAGGGCCCTCTGTGTGTCTAAGAGGACCCTCTGTGTACCTGAGAGCGCCCTCTATGTGCCTGAAAGGGCCCTCTGTGTACCTGAGAGGGCCATCTGTTTGCCTGAGAGGGCCCTCCGTGTGCCTGAGAAGGCCCTATGTGTGCCTGAGAGGGCCCTCTGTGTGCCTGAGAGGACCCTCTGTGTGCCTGAGAGGGCCCTCTGTGAGCCTGAGAGGGCCCTCTGTGTGACTGAGAGGGCCCTCTGTGTACCTGAGAGGGCCCTCTGTGTGCCTGAGAGGGCCCTATGTGTGCCTGAGAGGGCCCTCTGTGAGCCTGAGAGGGCCCTCTGTGTGCCTGAGAGGGCCCTCTGTGTGCCTGAGAGGGCCCTCTGTGTACCTGAGAGGGCCCTCTGTGTGCCTGAGAGGGCCCTCTGTGTGCCTGGAAGGGCCCTCTGTGAGTCTCAGAGGACCGTCTGTGTGAGAGGGCCCTTTGTGTGTCTCAGAGGGCCTTTGTGTGCCTGAGAGAGGCCTCTGGGTCTGAGAGGGCCCTCTGTGTGCCTGAAAGGGCCCTCTGTGTACCTGAGAGGGCCCTCTGTATACTTCACAAGGTCCCTCATTGGCCTAAATGTGTCCTCTATTAATCCTCAAAAGAGTTCTACAATACTTTTTCTTTTAGCGAATAAAATGGGAAGTGGTCAAAAGGGCCCTTGAAGTCATTTCAATTTTTTTCCGTGTTATAAAAAAAACTTTTTTCTAGGCTCCAGGGGGGATCCTAGGACCCCCAGGGTCCCCCTTGGATACGCCACTGGTCCTAGGGGTAATCATAGGCCCCAAAGACGCCTGGCAAAATATCAGACTTCTCAGATCAAAACTTTTTGAGTTATATTGCATTACATTTTTTTAACTTCGGTATGTAACGATGAGTTTGATGGCCTATAACTCAAGAACGGGTTAAGCAACCAACAAAAAGTAAACAACACTAAGCTTACGATGAATCAAAAATTAATATTACTATTTAAAAATTCCAAAGAAAAAATTTCATTGTTGAGCAAAAATCTTATTTTTTTTCATTTGCCTCTAATGACTTTTGGGACCAAAATTTTTCACATTTTTATTTTTTCAAAATAATCTTCATGTCATTGAAAATCGACATGCGAAAAATTAGAAAGGTGTTCTTTCTATAAGTTCCTCATTTTCCCGCAAACAAAATGGGTTTCGGAGGGGTTGATACGACCCCAGCACGCCGTTTCGCTTCTAATAGAGCTAGAGCCTCGCGGAAAAAACGAGCGTGTGTGCCGTTACAAGTCGCAGCGATTGGTACCCGATTTTCAGGTCTCAGGTTAACCGGTAGCGTCTGAGGTCAAGTCACGTGACTGAAGTTACGGGTTCGGTTTTTAGTAAATAACTTCGCAAAAAATGGCCGCAGAGCCGCGATTTTGGCATCATTGTGTTCGCCTAGCTCAGGTGCATCGAATGGTATACTTTTTGCTAGGGTGAGGTCAACTTAAGTAGTTGACCTCGGGTCAAGGTCAGGTCAGAGCCCCTCAGGTCACGAAGCTGGGCAAAGGGTAGCATATGGCATATCATTCGATTCGGAAGGTCTTCCCGAGTCCATTGGTGGCTTTCCCGACTCTCTAGCTCGATTTGATCGGGAGTTATTGACGAAAAACTCGTACGACCCTAGTGACGTCATAAATGACGTCACGCAAGGTAAACAATGCAAAAGTAAAGCATTGGGCTTTGCAAGGAGTGCATGAAATCACGATACCATGTACGTGGGATAGTTTTAGATCATTCTCGGCGCCAAAATAACAGTTTTTTATATTTCCCCATTGATTTATAACAGTGATGTCACGTGACCGACCTGACCTCATGTAACCTTGAAAAATTCCCAGATATACAAGTTGTGAGACCTCTGGAAGACACCATGTATGCGTCCTGTAACTTTCATCTCGGACAGCTATGGTCATTGGCGTCCAAAACAATGTCAGAACCAAACAGCCTTTTTCACCCTCGCGATTATAGGAAAGAGGGTTGAATGAACCCTCTTTCCACTTTTTTCAGATGACTCAGAGTTGAATTGAAATTTCAGTAACCCGTGATGTCACTAGGCAGCTTTACCACGCCATTTATAAGCTCCCATCCCGAAATCACTATTCGAAACCGTTATCGTGACGTAAAATAAATACATTTATCGAAAGAACACCTTCCTAATTTTTTGCATACTTCTTAACAATGAGCCAAATATTTTTTTAAAGAAATAAAAATTCGAAAAAATTTGGTCCCAAAGTCCAAAAAATACAAATGAAAGAAAACTCGCTATGTCATATATCAAAAATAGCGTATTTTTCGAAATTTCAAAAATACATATTAATCTCTGTTTCATTGCAAGTTCAATGTTATATAACATTTGGCATTTCAATAATCCGGCTCAGAGTTACAGCCCGCCAAACTTAGCGCTGCAAAGCAAGATCCAAAAAATGTTATACACCATAACTCAAAAAATACTAATCTGATAAGCCTGAAATTGTTACAGGTGGATTCAGAGCCCCTGATTACCCCTGAGACCAATTCTCGTCAAATTCCGAGAGATGAGGGTGTCAAATTGGAAAAAAGTGGTACGATCTATCGTGGAATGCCCCACCTGCCCCCGTTCTACAAGCGCCTCACGCAAGTTCCCTCCTCATAGGTATTAAATATCGGCCCAAGAGCAAATCATCACACTGTAATGCATCAATCCAATGACGCATTACAGTGCAGCACGGTGCTAATATTTTATACAACAGGGATGCAAACCTGTGCCAAAGTTTGGACTGATCCGGCCTCGGCTTCGGTTTCATGTAAAATCTTTCACCGGGTCCGGCTTCGTGTTCCTGGTTGAATCCATCCAAGCTTGACATGTTCCTCCTCGTGCGGGGGGACTGCTATCTTTTCGCTGCCCGCACGGTCATTAAATCCTGTTGAATATCGAAACAGAATACTGATGTTTTGGCATGTTCCACAATAGGGATGCGTTGGGTCACTCCACTTCTATTGTTATGTCCAGGGGCTGCTTTCCGACGCTCAACCCTTCTGGGCCATTTATGTCAAGCGCGCTACGCATTAATCTGCGGTACTACTTCCTGACGGTCTGTTGCCGAGCAGAATGAATGCCCGCGCTGTGATTCGTCGTCTGAATAAGAGATACTCCGTGAATAACTGAACACCGGACGGAAACAGGCCGCCGTCGGGGCAAACATTGACATTGTGACCCACGCAGGTTCCGACAGATGATACCAAGGAGAGCTCACTCGCATTAAACACACATCTCCGGTCTCCGGGCGGTGGTTGAAACTGAGAAACTGCCTCAGAGAAACACGGCGCTCTCCATGAAACAACGTTCGGTGCCCGGTGGAGAAGTCGGCCGTCCGAACTGGTTCCCGTTTTGTGTTTTTACTCGTTCGTCGTCTGTATAGCATTAATGGAGCCGCTGGACCCGAGCCCCGCTCGGGCTGGCCGGCCGCCGGTGATAGTAAGTGGAGATGCAGATGGATATGAAGATGAGTACGTCAGGGACCGGCGTCTGGTCATCTGGGTCCACTCACCGCCAGCGGCCATAACCGGAGCTGACCGTGCCAGCCGGCCCCCCGGCCAGACACAGCCATCTGGTCGCACTGGCCGACCAGCAGGTCACGGCACAACACTGCAGGCATATCGAATATCCATATTGCATGAGCACGCTCTAAGCGCTCTACAGGCTCACACGCGCCACCGGGGTAATACGACAGATTTGTCGCTGATCTGTATACGACTTGGGACTGCACTCAGCCCTCCTGATTTAGTAAGCGGCGTGCCAAAGTCAACCCTCAGTCAATTTCCGATGTTGGCGTATCGGTTCGCCATTTAAATCCTGCATCTTATGTGGAATTTACAGCAGAGGAAGTGCCCATCAAACACCAGCGGGCCTGATCCATGTTAGCTTTGTCTGTATGCAAAACCAATTTACAGACCTGGGAATGGTGTCTGATTTGGATTTGTTTTCAAACGGCATCGCGCCGCAAGCGAACTCAGGTTCCTTAGAGAGGTGGTTGGTTCAATCCAACCCACCGGCCTCAATCCGCGCCACGTCGCGCGCAGCTCCGGCCCCGGAAAAAATTCCTTCCCCGTATATATCATCACATCAAACGCCGCCTGTTGACAAGCGCATCTTTGAGAGGAGGCGCTTTGAAGTCGTGTAGCCCCCTCGACCGGCCAGTTCAGCGACAGCGCGCACAAACAAACTCGGCACCGGTAATCAGCGCGTCCGGCTGAAAGGCCTCGGACCTTTGCTGCAGCAGAGACTTTCAGCCACCAGGGAGAAATGCCACCGTGCTCCATCACCCTGGGGCCTGGACCGAATATAATTGAAAAGAATCATCTATATGCCGTGCTGACACTGTCAGTTGATCGACGGCGTGCGACGACGCACCACAAAACACACTCTCATCCTATATCTCACACTCTCAAATCTCAACCGAACCGAAGCAGGCAAACTAGAAGAAATCGCCCTGACCAATACCACAAGAGCAAGATTCTTGAGCCCGGTACAGAGCGCGGACCAATCTCGAGTGCGCCGTATGTAAGTATCCTCCGGCAGATGAGCCGCGGCCGACGACCGGCGCGGCGGTGAGACCGCAGGCGAACCACGGCTGAGGCGCGCTGGAGGCGGCCCGAGTCTGATCTCCAGCCGCTGGCGGCTGGCGGCGGCAGCGCACCATCACGGAAAGAGGCTGTCCTCAGGGCGTCCGCTCAGGGCTGAGTGCACTTCCTGTCGCGACATGAAGGATGAGACAGGGTCGGGAGACAAAAAACGGCACTGGCGCCGGTCGGAGACATGACTGGTGTCAGGACGGCGGACGGACGACAAAGGCGACATCGGACCGAAACAATGGTCACCTGACGACAGTGAGGTGTCCGTAAACAGGATACTAGCCGCTAAATGGCACATTGGCGAATCCAGGGCCGGGGGGGGGCATCTCGTTCAAGTGCCCATTCCACAGCGTCAAGTATAGATGAAAATTTGCCGTTTATCTCGCAAAGAAAACTCCTAAAACCCTTATTGGGATAAGTTTGCTTAAAATTGCACACGCACAACACCCCATGAGGTCCATTAGGACGCTGTCAGTTTGTTATAGCAATGTGGCATTCAAACTTTGCGTCTATCGTAGACTGTATTTCTTCACCCTTCAGACATCTCAACGCGGACACCGACCCGTCCTCTCTCTCTCCCGCCCTGCTCTCCACTGCCCGCCCGTCTCTCATTGTCCAGCCGGGCCGCCCGAGATACGGGCCGGCGTGTCCCTGCTGCCGCGCACATGTGTGGCACATGGACCTCCATTTATGACCACTTATGACCCGACGCCGACCCTACGCGACAAGGCTAGAATACAAACTATGTGAACAAACAGAGAGACGCATTCCCCCCTGTTCCTAAAGAACACATCTAACTACAATTTAACTAATGGGGGATGGGAGCGCCGAAGAGTTGCGGCGCACGCCTGCAGCGCAAACCCCTTCTTAGCACGTCACTATAACTATCGATATTATCTACACTTTCCGCTGGCGCTCTACCTTCGTTCACACGGTCGTTTGACAATCCCTCAGTTTCTGTTTTTACAACTTTCACTATATGGATCCGCTCCTCTGTTCCGGCACCGCCATCCGCCTCAGCTGCTGCTCGAGGGACCGGCTCGGTCTGCTCGGTCGGCGCGACAGCTGGGGTCAGCTCTGACGGCTCCACCGCCGCCGGCGCCTCAATGGCCAGCTGTCCAGGCACATGGGCGGTCGGAACCGGACAGGCGATCTCCTCTTCCTGCTCATCATCCGTCGAAGCAGCCATTGCGTCGTCACCGTTGTTGGCAAGACGATGACGAATGTTCCGCACGTGCCATGGGACTCCATCCACTTCAATCGTCTGAGCGGATACGACTTTGGTGACAGTGCCCTCCTTTGACACGGCGGTGCACCGATCGCCCCGTTTTCGGACCCACACCGCATCACCGGGCTGAAACACACCAGGCTGGCCGGCCGTCTGAGGAGGAGCAGCTGTGTTTCCCTGTGACTGCACGCACAAGTCTCTGCCAGCCTGACGGTAGGCACCATGTATCAGGGCCGTGGTAATATCACGCCCGTCCTTGAGCGTGACATTATATCGGTGCACGGCTTCTGGTACGGTGCATCCCTGACGGGCGGCCATCACTTTGATGGTGCGGTGGTGGCGCTCGATGATGCCATTCCCACCAGGTTCATAGGCCGCGCGATACCTCAGCTCGACGTCCCACCGCACCGCGAACGCCTTCAGCTCGCGACCCTTGAATTCGGTCGCATTATCCATTAGAAGCTCGGCCGGTGCTCCTCGCTCCAAAAACAGAGCCTCGAGTTGTCTGACGATCTCGCTCCCGTCAGAGCGGCGGATCTCACGCCACATGGCGTATCGCGACGGCCCACAGTCAATCACGGTGAGATAGTGTTTTCCGCGGAAATGGGTTACGTCCATTGCCAGCCGCTCCCAGTTGCGCTCGACCGCCAAGGCACCATGCTTCCAGCGCGACGGGGCTGGGTCGATCGACGCACACACCTGGCACGATCTAACGATCTGACGAACGGCCGACTTCGTCACGCTCTTTCCCAGCTCTCGGCGCGCATACCACCACGTCCGCCGCACTCCCTGGTGTCCCACACTTTCATGCACCGCCATTATGTCCTCAGGTCGAGCTGTCCTGACGGCCGCCACCACACCTGTCGCCTGCTCGCTTCCGGTTCTGATCCACTCTTTTGGTACTCTCGTGAGTTCGTCTGCACGGTTGGCAGCCGACGGCACGAGCTCCACTGTCACGACGAGGTCGTACTCGCTGGAGAGCTGCTTGAAAACGGCCACCCGCCGCCGAACCAGCATTTCCGACTGTGCCTTCGTTCTCAGTCGGGCACGGCCTGTCAGAGCGTCGGTCAGCCAGCGCTGAACAGTGACAGAGTCTGTGCGGAGGATCACACGCTTGAATCCCCACGCCACCGCCATATTCATACCGTTCAGCGCGGCATCCAGCTCCGATAGGTTTATGTGCATGTCTGAGTCACTGTCAGATCGGAGCCACGCGGCGTCTTCGATAACCTCACCCGTGGTGGGGTCACTTAGCACTACGCCGCGGGCGATGGAGCTGGCATCAGTCCACACCGTCACCGAGTCTCCTGAGACGCACCACTGTCCTCGTGCCGGGTCACACTCTGCCAGCCGCCGGGCCACATCACTGACTTGTTTGCGCAGGTCATCGTCGGTGATCGGTGAGTCCCAATCTTTGGTGACCTTGTTCGCCGCCCTTTTCAGCCAGGCGGCGGCCGGCCGCAGCCACCCGGCGACGGGCACGTGTGATGTTAGCTGACCCGCCCAGGCGAAGATTGACCGCCTGGTCAGCACCCCGGGTGGCTCAGCTGGTGTCACGCCGTCCCGAGACCATCTCAGTGTGCCGTCACCGCCAGACTGCCGTCTCACTCGGAGCCCCAGCATCCGGGCTCCGGCCTCATCCGCTACCCGTTCCGGTGGCTTACACGAGAGCCCGTATGCGGCAAAATGTTCGGCCACCCGCTCAGCAGAGATGAGCGTCTCGTTGACGAGCAGGTCGTCAGCGTACGGGAGCACTGCTTTTGCGATCTCTGGACTTTGATCCAAAACTTCCCGCACTACCGCTCGCATGATGCCGCTTGCAACGCTGAGACCAAATCCGACCCTTGTCAGACAATGTCGCTGGCCGTCCACGATTACCGTCTGAAACGGCCACAGCTCCTGGGCCACGTGCAGCTGCAGAAACGCCTTCTTCAGGTCGATGACAGCCACATCGTCGCCGTGTTGCCGCCACTTGCGGAGCTGGTCGCGGCACACATCAGCTTCAGCCGTATGAGCCACCAGGTGCTCATTCAGTTCACGGTAGTCGAGCACCGGCCTGACCTTGTCCTTGGCTTCCTGGGTGACCGCCATGAGCGGAATTAGGCCACGCACCGGCCCGTGTTCCTGCTCATTGTACGGTTGCAGCCACCCTTCCTGAATCCACAGCCGTAACTCTGCGTCGAACCGCTCCTGCGACTCTGCCGGCACGCGATATTGCGGCACAGTATTCTTGAGTTGTTTTGGCTCCTTTCCGTCGGCCCACTTCCACCAAACTGTCCACTTTCCGTCGCTGAACTTAGCCACAAAATCAGCCGTCTCGATTTGTCTGTCCACTGGACCACGCCCCTGAGACACCGCTCCCGACATACCGCTCGATTCTGCCTTTACACCGGCGCACCCCGAACGCTCCCCCGTCACCACTTTACCACCAAAACGCACCTCTCCACCACTAACAAACACACCACCCAGCGCCTCTAATCCGGTCATGCCCAACAGCACGTCAACACCCAACAACCTTTCCGCCACTACCACAGCACGGACCACCGCCCGCCGGCCTTGTGCCTCCAGCAGCACCTCTGCACTCCCGCAGCATCGCACGACACTCCCATTCACCGCGGTCAAGTTTGTCTCACATCGATCCCATTTATCGACACAACCCGCGAACACCACGGTCTCCTCGCAGCCCGTGTCCACCAGCGCGTGACACGGTCGCCCGTCGAGCAGCATCTGGATTACCGGCGCTCTGCTGCCGGCTCGGTGGACGGCGGAGGAGGTGCTGGCGCTGATGCAGCTCCCCCGCCGCAGCCGTTTGGGCACATCCGGGCGATATGACCTGGGCGACCACATATCCAGCATCTGATCGGAGCCGGCCGGCGACTTGACCTTGAAATGTCACGTGATGGCCCACTCGCCGCCGCCGCCGCCGCCCCCGCCGCCGCCGCTGCCGCCGCCGGTGGCGCTGCCGTGACTGCTGTCCTGGACAGTACGGCTCTCGCTCGGTCCAGGACGTACTCGAGAGTGAACTCGTCTCCGAGCCCGTCCCGAACCGCAGCTTGCGCAGCCTCCGGCAGCCCATTGACGAAGGTGATGGCGATAGCTCTCTCCGGCAGACCTCCCATCAACTCAGCGAGCTGCTGCAGCGCCGCTAAGTACACATCCGCCGTCTCTCCGGATGAAGGCGACGCCGTGCCATTTCCGCCTGCGCGGTGAACGGGTCCATGGCGAAGGCCCTCAGCAGCTTAGCCTTCACGCTGGGCAGCTGATGACGAGTCGCTACGGGCATTCGGGACCACACCGCGAAAGCACCGCCGCGCAGGCGAGTCGGCAACACAGCCATCAAGGACACTGATCGCAGCTCGCACAGGAGAGCAGCCTGCTCCAGCCACTCCACTACGTTTCCAGTTCCGTCGAACTCCGGAATAGTCCTGGCGTCGAACGCCGGAGTCACCTCCATCACCGCTCTTCCCGCGGCGTCACTGGTCTCCTCCTCGACACTCGGCATCTTCTCACCACTTGTCAGAAAAATGCCGAAATAGCTTGTGGCATTCAAACTTTGCGTCTATCGTAGACTGTATTTCTTCACCCTTCAGACATCTCAACGCGGACACCGACCCGTCCTCTCTCTCTCCCGCCCTGCTCTCCACTGCCCGCCCGTCTCTCATTGTCCAGCCGGGCCGCCCGAGATACGGGCCGGCGTGTCCCTGCTGCCGCGCACATGTGTGGCACATGGACCTCCATTTATGACCACTTATGACCCGACGCCGACCCTACGCGACAAGGCTAGAATACAAACTATGTGAACAAACAGAGAGACACAAGCAAACAGAGACCTATTTGGGGACTGCGCCTCACCAGAACATCAAACACCTGCCATGTGTTTCTGGATCCACCGATAAAATGCCAGAAAACTCAACGGCAGATATCCATCCTCAGTGGCCAAAGGGAACTGCAACAATAGATTAATAGAACATATAATTGCTGACAAGTTACAAGCCTAACTGTGGCTTCGGTGCATTGCAACACTGAAAGAGAAGCAGTGCAATTGCAAAACAGGTCCAGCGAATTACAGAGCCGTGTTTGCAGAGCACCCAGTCCAAGGTTTAGTGATGACAGCAGGTGCTGTTCCAGAGACAAACGACGCCCCCGGGTGTACGCCGTAATGAGAGACAACAATTGTTCATCACACACGAAATGTTTCCGCATTTGACGGCACAGAAGCACGGGAGCGGTCGCTATAAGGGTCGGACTCGGGAGGCGTCAGCGCCCTTTTTACCAGACAATCGCAGGAGCAGATAACAGGTGTTATCATATAACGCCGTTAGCACCAGTAGTTAGGATCAGGCATTGGCATTCAAAAAATAATAATTTAATAAATAATAAATAAATAAATAAATAAATAAATAAATAAATAAATAAATAAATAAATAAATAAAACAAAATAAAACAGCGGCGCCTCGGTTAAAAGGTGACATAGACGACCCTGCTACGGCCGTCAGACTGGTGAAGATTGAAGCAGACAACCATATCGAGGCTCTTTAAAATGCTTAATTTAAAGGCTAAACTACAAACCTTCGAGTTTCACATATATTTTGAAAGCAATCCTAACTTATATGAACCCCAACTGACGCCTGAGGTCGAGTTTTTCACGTCCGGGTTTAATTTGGAAAAGTCGCCATCGCTAGGTGACCGCGGAGCGTGCAGTGAATTGCAGCGCTGCAGTAAACGGCGTGTGATGCCGGCGAGCGTCCATTTCATTTGGCCAGCGAGCCGTGGGTAGTGCGCCGTAGTACGCGACGTGGCTCTGTAGGACAGAGTGGGGCGGGGACTATCCTGTATAGGATAACTATGGAATAGTCCCCGCCCTGCCGCAACTATAGACCTGCGGCGTGGCGGGGCGGGATCCGTCTGGGGTGGGTGAGCGGTATAGAGCAGAGTGTCTCCTGGGAGAGGCGTCTCTTCTGTGCGCATCGGCCGCCCGGCTGGTACTTCCGGAGCGGGCTGGTGCGGGCCGTTCTTTCTCTAGTGTCGAAAGTTTGCAGAGTAAGAGGGCAGAGAGTAAGGAAGGAGGCGCCTGGCCGCCCCAGGACGGCACTTCCGCGTCCATCCGGCCGTCCGACACGGCGTCAAGACGACACCGCCTGGGAGAATCGACCAAAGCCAGTGAGGAACACACTGTGCCAAACAACAGCACTACGGGTCTACTCTGCGCTGGCCCACAAAGGGAGGGGCTGGGACGGTTCACACAAATCACAATACAGGCCCTGTCGAGGAGCTGAGAGAGCTGCTCAGAATCACTGAAAGAATGCAAGGAAAGGAATGACGAGAGTAGCAGCTTTTCCAGTTCGCAGAGGCCCGCGCTCCAGTTCGGCATATTCTAAATTATCACCGCCGTATAGCATACGTTGAGCTCGCGGTCGCTGCATCGGGATTGTGAGTAACGTTCGCAGGTTCGCAGGTTTGACGAGCAACAATACAATTTCCCGTGTCATTGGTCTCGATGAGCGGCTCAATATGCAAGTCATTTCGCGCAAGTCACCTATTAATATTGTAAAGGTGCTACGGCCTAGATAATGCAGAAAATGATTAGAATGCGCCTTTACACATCATAATCTTATTAGAAAATTATTAAGGCACTGACACTCCATTCGGTTCAAGCAAATAGGTAGCTGCAAGATAATTGCGGTAACCATCGAATGCCTAAAAGACCTGAAAATAAATCCAAGCTCCATGTCCATTATCACATAAGGCGAATGGACGTAAGTACGGTCATGCAGATTGTGCGTATTGTACGTGCACATGAATCCTGCAATTTATGCACACCAGTTGCCAACGGTTCTGTCGACTACACGGCACATGTCTCCTATGGCCTTATCCCATTCGAATTATCGGGTCATGGACGGAGCGCCACGATTAAGGCCATCCCATAAGAGACCAGTACATTTCATCGCTGCACGGACAGCACCAGCCGCCCATAGTGAGAGTTACAAGCGGGTCGGCCCACGGACCGCCCGCCGGTCGACAGCAGACCGAGCGACCGACGGACCGGGCCGGTTCAGCATCGATCGACAGCCACCGTCGACCGACGCACCGCGCTGTCACACTTATCTCAATTAGCGTTATAAGCTCGCGGGCTGTGTATGTAGCTGGCCGATGCTGGAAGGCGTTGGGGCCGGGGAGACGGAGTGGGTTTGGGAGACGCGATGTAAGCAACAGCGCGAGTTACAGGTGGCGTAAATTCCAGTAAAAACAAACTCATGCTAATCGGATATTGGTGTGTGTGTGTGTGTCATGTGACACTTTTTGCAGCTGGTCGTTGGTACACTCTTAGACACCTTCTCCGTTCCACTGCACTCGGTTCTCATTTCCACGACGTTAGTAATAAGCATGAATGTGTAGCGCAATGCGTTAAAGCTCACACATAATTATACTGTGCCAGACAAACACTAACCCGTTCCCAGCCTGCCCCACCCTAACACCACTGTAGCGTTACGGGGCTGGCTGCGGCTGAGGCGTACCTCGGATCGACCAACAGAGCTGTAAGGAAGCGCCGAATGGACGTCACTCTCCGACCTGTCTAAGCAAACAACATTAGCAAGAAGCAACCCTGAGCCACACTTGTTCTCGGAACCCCTCGGCCCTCACATGCCGGACACGGTGTGCCTTACTCCATTCCACCCCACACACGAGCAATGCAAGTTTGAACAGGATGTTCAGAGACGCGTGCCTGTTATCGACCTTCCGCGTGTGCGCCGCCTGCAGCTGGCGTCTCCTTCGCGTCCGGGTTGGGCCAGGGGCGATCGGAACCCTACCGCCTGTCGGGCAGGCAGGCGCGCCCGATCAAAGGGCTACTTTGATCAGGCCCAGGGAGATGGGTGGTGACAGGGGAGGGTCCTCGGGCGCTGACACTTCCAGCGAGAGGTCACGGGGAGGGGTCAGACGCTGTAACCGAGCCGTGCCTCCACCGCCGTTCTTCCCTGCCCGAGCCGGGTCTCCCAGCGGACCACAGCCAGGGTCGCGCCGGCAACGACAGCGCTCAGCTGCCGGGAGGCCGTCGACAAATCACCGGCTAATTAGCGAAATTGGCTAGCGCGGTGTCACCGTCCGGTGACCCCTCCCAAGAGGCTGTGTAGCCAAAAGGAGCCAGGGAGATTACAGGCTGGCATTTAGGTTTTAAGACGAAATTCCATTTTCAGAGAACTTGGAAAATATTGGTGAAATACAGAAGTTTCCATATTGAGACCAACTTACCAACAGCACCGTCTTTGCTGAACGCCCATAAACTCAACATCACGCAGAGTTTAACCTGGGTTCGGCTGGCGTTCTTCGTGAGCATTCTTCGAACTCCATTTCATTATACTGTTCAACATAACTAGCCCTTGTTCCGTCCCGGATGACAGCACTGAAAATCAGATCGCAGCCGCTTACTGCACACGGACGTCGTCCCAGTTATAAGAAAATACCGAGTCCCGGATGCCGCCTCTCGTAACATGTATGTAGTTAGTTTGACTGGCAGATCAGCGGTTCAGGTTTTTCATCCCAACCACAACGTGTGGGACGAAGAACCGGAGCTTCAAAGCTCCGGGAGCCGTGGCCGCGGCACTTCTGTAGCCGAGCAGCATATGCAGAGCACGGCATCCGGCGCAGCCAGCCCACGGTGCAGGCCCGTTTCTCCATCACTCTGAATCAACAGCCGGCCACGGTCGCGGCCGGGCCGTATTACGCTGATTGCATGGCAACGGCGCCGTCATCCGTCTTCGTCGGCCGGTGGAGCCAGCCAAGCCGGCTTAGACGGACAGTTGGGGACCAGCGCCGGTGATCCCAAGTAACGAGCTCTCTGGAGCACACACGGGATATACCGCAGAGGGCCGGACGCACACCGCACAGCTTACCTGGCAGGGAGCTGGGAGCGGCCGACCACCAGCAACTCGCGGAGGCAGTGCAGGGGACGGCCAAACAATGAAATTTGGCGAAAATAGTGCTCTTGCTTGTACTGGTACTAAATAACAATAATAACTCTAGCAATTAGAGCGTCGAGCGAGCCTTTGTCCTGACCTCGCCACTACTGTTTGCACCACACACTGACCTGGTAGACGTGGTAGTACGTACAGCCTCACAAAATGTCGAATGTCTCCGAGGGCATCTATGGCAGGTCACCAGGGCATCTAATCCCCGATGGCACATCATTATGCGATACACTTTAGGACATCGCTTTATCATATTACGTAACGACCATGACCGGCACGCATTACGGCCATGGCATACACCTCTGTATACAGACGTCTATGGCCAGGGGTCTCAAAATGGCGCGTAAAACGCCCAATCCTGGCTCAGCTCAGTCCAATGGACATCCCTTGAGACATATACCTAATCCACCCATATGATCGTAGGCTGTGACCCAGCTGATCTACACCTTTTTGCACTCAAAATAGGCATCTTTTCATTCAATTTCGGCGAATTGCATTCAATTTTAGCGATGTCTCATTTGCTTCGAATAGGGGCATTTTGTTTCGTCATATGGGCTCTACTTTGACATCGGGCACACCACATCGATATCAGTCATAATTTCGGCAAGGGGCATTCAATTTCGACAAGGCCTTACGTATTTAGACGATAGACATGGATTTAAACACGAGACATTCAATCTCGTCATTTTACAATTAAAATCGACATCACTCATTTGATTTAGACATTGCTTATTTAAAAATCGTTAATTAGGCAGTTTATGAAAAATAAAGAAAAAAGACCTGCTGGATGCTGGTCGTCCCAGTCACTCCTAATCATGCTGTTCAGAACCTTATGTAAATAAATTTTGCCTACAGCACGGGTGGTAAATTCACTCTCACTCCATCTGCATCCTTATCCATCTGAATCCTTATCATGCTTCGTTGTTCCCTGCTGATGGTCACCCATTGCACGCATGCAGGATCGCTCCGACAAAACGCCCGTCCCTATACGTCTTGAGCGGCTGTAAGCGGTGGCGTGTTTAATTGCAGCGGGCCCGTCGAATGCAGTGGCGGCGGAATAGGGGGTGCAGGGGGTGCAGCTGCACCCCCATCGAAAAACATGGGGGTGCAAACATATCTTTTTGCACCCCCAAAATCTGTACAAGGGGCCCGTCGCACCATCCAATACATTTTCTCCCGAAAACCAGTGATCGGGAAACGAACACTGATGTGGAATCATCCGGGATGTCCAATTATGGTCAGGAGCGTCCAATGCTAGTCTTTGGGGCCCCCACACCGGCTAGAAGTGTCCCGAGCCGCGTTTGGTGCTCCATGCGGCATCTGAGGGCCCGCACGACGGCCTCAGAGGGCCCTTTTATGACGATATCTGAGGGCTCCCACGACGACCTCTGTCCCCTGAGGCCCTACAACGGCCACTAAGGGCCCTCATGACGACCGCTGAGGGTCCCACAGATACTCCAGGGCCTCAAGGAGACTCCAGGGGCCACACTGGCCTCTGAGGGCCCCTATGACGGCCTCTGAGGGCCCTTACGATGATCTCTGAGGGCTCTCATGACGACCTATGTCCCTTGGGGCCCTATAACGACCACTAAGGGCCCTCATGACGACCGCTGAGGGTCCCACAGGACTCCAGGGGCCCCGCTGGCCTCTACGACGGTCTCTGAGGGCCCTCGTGACGGCCCTAGACCCAACTCAAGTCTGAGGGCCCATTTTGCTTCAGACAGCCCAGCGACGGCCTTTGGGGGCCCCAACACAACCAGGCTGCAGGGGCTATGCTGGCATCTGAGGGCCCTGCAACGGTCTATTGAGGGCCCTAACGATGGCCTCTAGCGGTCTTACCAAGGCCTCTGAGAGCCCTGCAAAGGTATCTGAGGGCCCATGAAGACCCTCACTATGGCCAAGGACGATATTTTATGACGATATCTGAGGGCTCCCACGACGACCTCTGTCCCCTGAGGCCCTACAACGGCCACTAAGGGCCCTCATGACGACCGCTGAGGGTCCCACAGATACTCCAGGGCCTCAAGGAGACTCCAGGGGCCACACTGGCCTCTGAGGGCCCCTATGACGGCCTCTGAGGGCCCTTACGATGATCTCTGAGGGCTCTCATGACGACCTATGTCCCTTGGGGCCCTATAACGACCACTAAGGGCCCTCATGACGACCGCTGAGGGTCCCACAGGACTCCAGGGGCCCCGCTGGCCTCTACGACGGTCTCTGAGGGCCCTCGTGACGGCCCTAGACCCAACTCAAGTCTGAGGGCCCATTTTGCTTCAGACAGCCCAGCGACGGCCTTTGGGGGCCCCAACACAACCAGGCTGCAGGGGCTATGCTGGCATCTGAGGGCCCTGCAACGGTCTATTGAGGGCCCTAACGATGGCCTCTAGCGGTCTTACCAAGGCCTCTGAGAGCCCTGCAAAGGTATCTGAGGGCCCATGAAGACCCTCACTATGGCCAAGGACCCTCCTGACGACCTCTGATGATCCTTCCGAAGGCTTCTAAGGGCCATCACAACAACTTCTGAGGACCCCAGGACGGTCCCTAAGGGCTGAGGGCCCTGACGACGACCTTCCTGGGCCCTCATGATGGTCTCTAAGACCCAACGCAAGCTCCAAAGGCCCACGCTGGCGTCTGAGGGCCCCACGACGGCCTCTGAGCGTCTCGACGCAGGCAGGCTCCAGGGGCCACGCTGATCTCTGAGGGCCCTCTTGACGGCTTCTAGGGCCTAACGAAGGCTTCAAGGGCCAACGCTGGCCTCTGAAGAACCCTACGACAGCCTCGGAGGGTCTCAACTCAACGCAGGCAGGTGCCAGGAGACATGCTGGCCTCTGAGGGTCCCGCAGAGTTCAGATTCAGAGGACCCAACGACCTTTGTGGACCTTACGAAGTACGAAGGTCTCCGAGAGCTCACGCAGGCTCCTGGAATTCCACACTGATTCTCAGGCCCCATTTCGGCTTGTTGAGGCACTTTATCTGCTCTTGGTGCCCCGTTGCCGGCCTCTGAGAGTCTCAATGTCGGAACTTATTGGGCCATGGGCCCTACACCGGCTTTTATGGCCCCTACATCGACTCTTGGGACTCATGACCCATGAAATGTGGATCTAGGTAAGCGGCTTTTAAGAATCCCCATGCTAGTTCTGGTAGCCGCCAGCCGAATATTTGGACTCACACGCGAGCTCCTGGGACCCCTTGCATACCCCAGGGGTCTACCTGCCTCTAAGACCCCACACATGCTTTTTGGGCTCAAACGCTTGCCCCTGAAGGCTCCACTGAGACCCCTTTCCTCTATTCAGTCCTCCATACCGGCTCTTTAGGATAAACATCGGCTCCTGTGGCCTCCATCCCGGCTTTGGAGGGCCTCCATATAGGCTTTTTGGGGGTCCGATGCTGGTTTCTGACAGCCCCCAAAAGACTTTCGAGCCTATACTGCCTTCTGAAACCTTTCAGCAACTTTCAAGGGACCGACCCTGATCGGAGGGCTCATTCAGTCTGGGAAGTCATGTAAGTCTGAAGCCTGTCTAGGCTGTCCCGTAGCTCAGTTGGTAGAGCATTGGACTCCCGGTAGTGAGAGCCCGGGTCCGAGACTCTCCGGCGCTCGATATTTGAGACTCCTGACGGGGATTGTCTGCGGTTGGTGGGAGCAGCCGCAGCCAGTTGAAGTCAGTTGAGTGGGACAGGCCGTGTCCGGCTTTGAAGGGCACGTTAAACTTTGGCATCTAAATTCTCCCGTTACCCGGAATTGCGCGATCGGACGGTAGGGGTCGGGGTCTACGCAACAAGCTCTGCTTAGCGTGGGCTTCGGCTCTGTCAATCCGTCCATTCAAACATTCGAGCTAAATTTATAAAAAAAGTCTGGAGGAGTCTCTATGTGGTCGGTTTCCAAGGGGCTTCTAAACACGGTCTTCTTGGAACGGTCCAGGGGCGTCGCCACGGGTCCCCAACTTGTACGGACATATTCTGTCAGCCGTAATACTCGTCAGATGCGTTCACCCACGCGGACCCAGGGAGGGTGTTTTTCGTCCTCCCCCCCCCCCCCACATACACACCCCGGACGAATAGTTGCGATAGCCCCCGAATGCCTAGTGGTTTTGGGGAAAAAATAGAAACACATTTTACATGCATTGTTTGCTTTTTCATATTTCGTCTCTTTTTGTCCTTATCCTACCTAACCATTGTCAGCCCTGGGTACTCAGCGGACGTCACTAGCCATGCTATCTGTCTGCTGGGTCCCCAGGGGTAACCTTTTTACTAATACCTGTGGTGGCGGGCTGTCCATAGCTAAAAAAAGAGCGGGGAGTGATGTGACCTAATGTGCTTGAATTCCCCTCGTTGAATGAAGTTCTATGGTATTTAACGTAGCCAGGTCACATGGGCATGGAAGGGCACTCCTGCATACCTGTTCCACTATGTTTCACATGGTGGACAATTCAATAGGTATGGGAAAAAAGAATTGATACCAACCTACGTTAGGTCAAAGGGTTAGCGACATTAGGTCAAAGGTTAGGTTAGCGACCCCGGGCTGCGGCTTTTTTGCAGATTTCTTCACCAAAAAAGGTCCTAGACCTAAAGCAGTGGTACCAACGCATTGGTCATGTCAAGACACGTCGAATGACATATAGGTTGTTTGAAAAGGTCAAGTTTTATGTTGACCTCATGTGACCTCGAATGGCCTTTGGTTGACGTTTACACATGATCAGTCTCATTTGCTGTATTTGAAGTCACTGGCTACGATTTTGTCATTCCTTTTGATCTAAGCATTCATTTAGAGCCTCAGGATGACAAAAGTGACATAATTAGGGTAATATGACTGACGTATCAGTAAAATAGCCTATAGAAGGATACGGGGTGTAACGAAATTATCCGGTCACCTTTCTTCCCGCTGTGATTAAGAAACAAGGCAGCCTGAGGTTTTCCTTTTGATCAAGATATCGCCAGCTTTCATAAGATTTAGAAATGCCTGTAACATTCCAGCTACTGGGTTTTCAAGAAGTGGGTTTGATGTGGACAGACGCCGTATTAGCATGTATGTGCTCACATACAGTTGGGCGGTCCTGGTGCCGGGTGTCCCCTTATTCACTTCCCGCTGGACATAAATCCTTAATATCTCTATGAAATCAGGATGACAACTATTTCCAAGTCGGCGCCCGTTAGTCCAGAAGGATAAGAGCTTCTCCTGATGTCACTTCTGATTCTCCTACGGACTTAACCCGCGCCCCGTAGGGCTACCGGCGGACCCTACCACCCGTAGGGGGGGGGGCGTTTCGGCCCCCCCTAAGATCTCGGAAAGTTACCGGCCGATTTTCAAAATTCAAACGGCGTTCGATAGCCCCACCCGGGAACTACCTTGTGACCAAATTTCATTGACCTAGGTCAAACCGATGACGTCACAGGTCAGGTCAAAGGTCAGATTTTCACCGTTCACAGGCAATTCAAGAAATGTGCTGTGAAAGCGAGTAAATTGGTAATTTATTGAAAACCATCGATGGTACATTGTTCGTCAAACACATACTTTGCTATCTGAGGTCACTGATACCAGGTCAGGTCACAGCGAGGTCAGGTCACCGGGGGTCACAATATGAATGTGTCGTGTGATACATGTTTTATGGTCCATTTTACATGACAAATGCGATTATGTGGGTTAGGCAGCCTTTGGGGCCAGCCTAGGTCACGTTTTTGTGAAGGTCAGGTCAAGGTCAGGTCAAATTAGGTCAAATTTCAAAGTTGATATTTTTGCAAAAAATGGGTATTGATTCGATGCAGATCGTCACGGGGAGTCTAATGGTGGTCTTCGTTTTGCTCTACGAGTTCTAGAATTGCCAAAAATTGAGTTTGAAAATTTGACGTCATCATTTTTGAACAGTTTTTTCACTATAACTTGGCCAAAAAACGAGGTATCGATCTGAAATTTGGTATGTAGATAGAAGACGGTAGGCACCATCACATATATTCCGGTCTTTTCGAAACTCAAAAAACTTTTTGGATTTTTTGGCGAATATATCCAAAAAATGCTTTTTTGATTTTTGGGGGTCAAAACTCAAAAATTTCATAAATTCGAGATAACAGTTTTGTAGCCCTGTCAATTCTACACCTTTTATGTCTTGATCATTTTTCTGTATCTTCAAAGCTGTAGTCCTGACAGGTCTTCTCGCGAAGGTCTTTTTTCGGTCGAAAATGACAGAACATGACGTCACTCTGACGTCATTTGTGGCCAACCTATCATAGCCTCTGGAAAAAATTTTTGGTCACAATGTGTAAAATTGATGCCCGGAGGAGTCCTGAAAGTTTGGTGGCGATATCTCCAGCCGTTTAGGAGATATCGACCGAAAAGGACAGGGGGGGCCGTTTCGGCCCCCCCCCCTACGGGGCGCGGGTTAAATGTAGCGCTCCAGCCTGCACGAAGGCAGCGTGGCTTGAATCAAAATCAATGCGTTTTTAGAAATCGAGCCCTCCCGTGCCGTCCGGTTGAGCGGCTCCAATTATTTGTTTGCCAGGATGCTGCCTCGGTAATACTCGTCACTGAAGGTGGTCTTCTTTGACACAATGCACAGCTGGAACATCGCACATAAGCTGAACATGTCCCAGATCTGGATCTTGGCCGGATGTTTGACGCCGGTGACGGCCGGCACGTTTGAGTAATGAGTTACTGGCAGCCAACACAAGCCGCTTTGACGGTTCAAAGGACAATACAGCGCGAATAGCTGCCCACTCCACCAAACGCTCATGTCTTCCCTCGACCAGTGCAGTGGATGTGTCTTGGCGTGAGGCCAAAGGTGGTGCACTAGCTATTTTCCCGTCCATTGCGTTGTCTTTTTCAGTTTGATAGGCAGAAGAACCAAGTTAAGGGGTGGATAGTGTTGGGCTGGTGGGTCATGATGTGGGCCTTCTAGTTCTTATTATCTGCCTTGCCAAGAATACAAGTAAATCTGCAGATTGATTGTTGTCGTATGCTTGTCGTTATCTTGGCAACTCTCCTAACCACTTGGCAAAGCGCGGCTTTAGCGGTCGCGGCCGGGCTGAGTTCTAATAAATAAGAAATAGATGTCCGAATAACTTCGTTACACCCTATATACCTACTCTTGCGTGACATTGACTTTGGGGCGGCCTTGGATCGTAACTTTAACCACAAATAGGGGCCTGATAAACTTTAACCTGCTTCAAACATGTGCGAAGACTGCATTTGCGGTCGACGAAACTTGTACGGACATTCCGTACAAGTTTCCGGGCCTTCCAAAACTTGTACGGACACTGTCCGTAGTGTCCGTAGTGGTGGCGACGCCCATGGAACGGTCTCGTAAGGCCCTCAATGGTCCACTGCGGATCCAGAAAAGTGGTTTGAGACGCTGCGGGTGGTGACTAGACTAAAATATTAGCCGAAAAAAAACTAGCTGCATTCGCTTCTTTATGCTTTCATTATTTGAGATAGGTAGGTGCACTGAAATTTCAAACCTTTTACAGAACTTGTGTGCATGGGGATAGTTTTCCAAAATCTTCGTTTTTCATAAATCAATAATAATCACTCAAAAAAAAATGAAGGGGGGCCCACAACTTCCAGAGGGGCCCCTTGAGAAAACTTTGCACCCCCATCCAGAATTACCTTCCGCCGCCACTGGTCGAATGTCGAACGGGTCCCTGAATGCTTCTATGATTCTACACCGGCCCTCGGCGCACACCGACCTGTTCTGACGACGTGGCATGACTTGAATGCCGCCGCCCTTCATCAGACTCCGCATCGTTTGTTTGTTTGTTTTGTTGGGTTAGGGCGCGGTAGGCCCTTTCGGTCCAATGAGACAATTGCAGAGCCGGGAGGTAGGAAGTTGGGGGAGACATTGGTCTGGGCAGGCACCCTAGAGTCACCGGGGCTGAGCCCGTCCGAATGGACAGGCCGATCAGCCCCCAAGTACCTACTCTCTGCACCCGGCTACGGGAGTGCTACCCCGGGAGCAGCGGTGCTGCTCCAAGGGAGCACTGCCCGCATGAGATAAAGTTACCTGTCCAGCCTAGAGAAGGGGTTGCGGCGTGGAGGAGAAGGATTTGAATATCCTGCGGATGGAAACGACGACACGGGGGAGACTCCGCATCAGAACATACGCGACGCCCGACCCAACGCCGGGTCGGGCCGTCCAGGGGCAGCCAATCCGCGGCAGACAACGAGCACCGCCGCGGGAGGCCCACGGCCCGGACCACGACAGCAGCGCGACGACGGACGGCAACAGCTCAACAGCGGCCACCAGTCAGCCCCAAAGTCAGCGGCGGCAGAGCCCACTGGCTGAGGAGCGGGGGAGGGGCACTCCTACATATCCGTGAAAATGCGTTATAGCTTTCACATGATAAGACAATTCTATCATAAATTTAAAGTAAATCTATAAAAAAGCAAAACAATCGTTGTCTAAATTGATCGTAAAATGTCAAAGTCAAATGCAGTTCTTCATTTACAGCTGACCATTGTCGAAATTCTATGCCACTGTCGAAATTTGACGCAACAGGTCGAATATGAACCGGTGATATTTAAAATTGATGAAATAATTCGAAATGTGTGAGGTATGTCAAAATGGAGGTAGCTCTGTCGATATTGAATGCAAAGTGTCGAAATTGAATGACCAGATGCCGATTTGTAGTGCAAAAAGGTGTATTACGTGACTCAGGACAGTTGATCCTAGTCCGTGACTCGTCTAATGAGGCTGATCCCACCGTGCACTCACCTGGAGAGCCGTTTCGGTGGCGATGAGGGCACCTCAGTGAAGCTAACCACGCTGGTCAGACGGACAGGGGCGGCTCCGGCCGGGCCGGGCGGCGGCCACGGCGACCCCGAGTACCTGACCGGTGGGGATGGGGTCAACAGTCAGCATCATTGATCACAGTATCAGTTCGCACCACTGAGCACCACGCAGCACAACACCAACCCAAGTTCACAAGAAGAGAGTACAGTGCGTAGCGATGTTGTTGAATCAATTGCAGGCGCCTAAGTTCAATATCAAAACCAGCATCAGGGGTCCTGGATCTTACCTACCACCCAAACCCCAATCGCACTAACCGTCCAGTTTTACCTCACAAAACTGTCCCGGTAATAGCACTCCGTTGTTGCAATTTACTTTTCGTTTCCGTATCTCACCTACCGTTCCTCGCACCACATCTTCCCACACTGTACTCAAGGCAGTTTGTTTTCTGAGCTTTTCCCACGTCCCCATATCCAGTCCCCACTTCACTGTCCCTTTCCCTCCCCCCCCCATTTGGGCACCCGTTGACCTGAGGTCAACACAGGATATACGACAAACAGTGGCCAAGTACTCACACAGGGAGCTACTACCAGCCAAGAGCCATCACATTCTCTTCAGGACTTTATGGCTCCAATTTTCTACGGCCGTTATCGGCACTTCAGCAGTCAAGTGGTACAGACAACTGAACAATGCGCTGACGATGACCAGCGACACTCAAGTATCTCTTCTTACAGACATCAAGAGGAGTGGTTTGATGGGTGACCAGTGCCCCGGGTCTGTGGCACCCACCAGACCCATGACACTGGCGGACAGGGGGTCGTGACACCCCTCTACAACCCTCTTCTTTTCCCAGCCAACGTTGACTATACTTTTTAGATAGAACAGTAACGGAACAGGTGGACATCTGCAAGAGCTGGCACGGCTGGATTCCATCCCCCACACCAACCCCCATCCCTGAGACCCGAGTCTGGACACCGCCCTTACAAGCGTAATTTGATAATCCATTGTGATGACGGTATCAGGACTAATAGCATGCTATATGAACAAACAGTATCGCTAGAACTCATACCGGCTTTACGAAGGGCAAACCAAGATTTACATAGGATTTACATAGGATTTATACAGGAGCCAACTCGCCGATATTGCATAAATAAGTGGTGCGGGGCGTAAAATGATGAATCCTCATCTATTTCTGTGCCGCTGCTGATGTCGTCAATTGTTTATGAACTGGCGTGAGCTAAACTATGGCTGGTGGTAGGATACTGAGCAAAGTCTTACATTATACGGCAATGTGGACATGTAGAAAATTATGTAATTCTGTTTGAAGATCAGTCGGTGCTATAAATATACACGCGACACTCTTATGCGTTGCTGGTCTCGTCATCGAGACGGCGCTGGGAATGGTGAGCAAAACGCTCTGTTGAATATCATGGGCCGTCGTACCGCATTATAAATTTGGGGAAAATTGCATACACCTCGTCCGCGCGTATTTTTGCCCTAGGGACATCGTATTGACGATTACTCAGGAATACCGATTAACCGGGACACGAGTCGTTATTTAACTAATCGTGTCTTCCTACGTTCGTGGACTTATTTGCCCACTGGCGCTGCAGCAACCCTGTTTGACTTTTTTGTCGATACTCCGCCGGAAGCTCAAATTATGTCCAGCAAGCAAACCCAAAGGAGCGCAAATACAGCTACGCTGAAAATGTAGGTTCGGTAAACAATTTCTACACCGCCTCACGGCGGGCATACAAATTACACTTGACATATGTAACACTGGCACGCCACCGCACCGCGCTATTACAATAAGTCAGTCAGGACTCAGGCTTCTTAAATATTAATTACGAGCGAGCGAGCGCAGCGAGCGAAGTGAGTCTTTTCAATATAACGGAAAAATCTCAGTATGAGCGGCCCGGCCCGGCCCGGCCCGGCCCGGCCCGGCCCGGCCTGTAACGCTTTTGAGAGGCTTATATCTCAGCAACCGCTGGACCGATTGGCCTGCGGTCTTTTTTGTTGGGTAGCCCCATCCCTTCTACCCCGTAATTGACTACTTTTGATACATCTCAGTGACCGTCGTGGCACGTGCCACGTGAAAAGTCAAGGGTGTTCAAGCTGTTTTGCAAAAGTAGTGATTTTGAGAGGCTCATATCTCAGCAGCCGCTTGGGCGATTGAATTGCGGTAATTTTTATAGGGTAGCAGCATCTCTTCTACCCAAAATAGGATACTCTCGATGCATGTGGGTCACCCCCAGTGCACGTGCAAAATACAACAATAAGAGGTGCCAAATTTGTTCCCATTTCAGTAACTCGGTAATTACTGGGGCGATTTCGCTGAAACTTGGCATACAGGTAGGCACCCACCAGGCAATGCATTCCCATGTGTTGCGGTTAGGGTGCTACTGCACGTGCGCACGTGCAGGGGGCGTTTCCAGATCTCGAGAACGGCTGGGCCGATTGCGCTCAAATTTGGTACACGGTTGGGGACCAGTTAGTAGGGTGCCGTGCAAAAGTCAGTTTGGACCCCGTTTGCACGTGCGCACGTGCAGAATGCCGCTTCCAGATCTCAGGAACGGCTGGGCCAATTGCGTTCAAATTTGGTACACCGCTAGCGACCGGTTAGAAGGGTGCATTGCGCAAGCCCGTTGGAAGTACCCTCTCGCCCTTCCGCACGTGCAGGGCTCACTATCTCGCTCGCTCGTTCTTCGCCCAAAAGGCGTTTTACTGGTAAATTACCGCTTACTTTGGCATCCTTTCAGCAGGTGACATCGTAGTGGTTACTGGTTAATTCATGTTGAGCAGACATGCAAGGAAAAGACATAAGCAAGACAACTCAAAGTTAAGTGTTCTAGGAGTGGGCATCCATTTTATGTTTAACTAAGCACCTTTTAAATTACAGTTGCTTTAAATATTGCTTTGAAATGTTACAGCGAAACTGCATGGATAATTGAACATTTTTATGAAATACAATTTTCGTAGGTAACACGACATGGCGGACCAGGGTGGTGCAAATGGTCAGGCTATTGTTCAGTTTGGGGAAGGCTTCGGGTTCGATTTCTGGTGACGCCTGGCCTATGGACTTGCCGCGCTACCATGAGCGAGGTAGGCTCTCGCAGTTAGCGCACAGCATAGTGAGGAAGCCTTTGAAGTGATTGGGCAATTATGGAGGCAGAAGTAAATAAGAAAAAAAGCGTTTCATTATTGGGTGCTACCACCAAGAAATAGTCTCAAAACGTCTGAGTCATTAGCATGACATGCAATATGATATGCATGCTGAACTGGCGAGGCATTCGGCAAATAGCCGAACTCTGAGGCAGCCGGCCGACATTCACTTCATACGTGCCGACTGTCGAAAGTAGCCGTTTCCTACGCATGGCGCACCACATAAGTCAGTTGGCCTTCTGGGCATGTCTCGTGTCAGTGAATTATCTGCAAGTGACAGAATGAACCTTTGTTGGTCGGGATCGAAGGAAAGCTGAATGATTTTCGATGATTTACATCACACATATGCTAGGCAGGTACTTGGAAATGAGTGCTAGAGCAATAACATCATCCATTATCGACATCCTCAACGAAGTTATTGCAAAAATAATTTACCAAACGTCAATCATTTAGCCGGGAATCATCACATAATCATAAGCGACGCGGAAGCTCATTTCCCTTTCAAAGTCCATGTTCCCCGTGTCACTTAATTACCGGAGCGCGGCGGTGGGCTGCATGGCCAGCCTATCACAAGCTGTGCCCCCGAGTGGCGCCGTCGGCAGCCGGCGGCGCCCGTCTCCCACAGGGGCGCCCACGCGAGGCGGGATCAATCGGCGGGCCCGGCCCGGGGCGGGGCACGAGCGGCCTGCGTCCGGTGACCTTTCAGTGGGTCCGGGCCGGCTCTGGGCGGCCGCCACGCCGCCAAATCACGGCGGTCGGCCGACGCACTCAGACACCTCGGCGGGGGCGGGGGCGGACAGCCCGGCCGGCGCCGGCTGCCCCGCGGGGAGCCGCCGACACAAATGTCGCCTGTCTCGCGGCGCGGAGGGACGGCGGAGGGGCGGCCAGCGCGAAATGTCAGCAGCGTCGCACCGGCACCGACGCGGCGCCGCCGAGCGCGCCGAACTTGGACGGACGGCCCGCCGGACGAGCGGCGTAATGCGCCAGAATGGCACTACGGGGAACTGTACTAGCGCAGACAACGCGGCCTCCGGGCGCCCGGTTCGCAGAAGTGGCGCTACGCGGTCTGCCCTGATTCAGGTAACTGTCGCGGGCTTTTACCGAGACCCATCGTTACTCGCCGGGCCACGTAGAGGCAGACCACCGTAAAGCCTCACGTCACATCGAACTTTGGAAGAAAACCTTTCCTATAGTAGGTAGCAGCACTACCACGATGCCGGATGCGTGCTCCTTGTACAGTGGTCAAAAACAGCTGGCATTGGTGAATTGACATAATGGAGCACGACAAACCACTTATGCCTCGCGTCGATATAAATCTAGGACGCTTGCTTGGTTCATATAAAGCGACATTTACGCGCAAAAGTAGCAATACTATTTTGAATAACAAAGCAAAAGCCGTTGTAAGAGGAACAAAAGGCTAAGCAATATGCATTGTTGATGAACGATAAAACAAAACAAATAATCACCTTATTTCAAAGGTACGTTGAAAGTGACTGTGTTGGACAGTCACTTCAAATAACGATGCATTACATTCAACGTTGCTTCGTCTCCATACTACCGAGAACACCCGAAAAACAAATACCTAATGCTTAACCATGTTTTTAATTGTTCTATTAGCAGCAAAACAAGTCCTACACCATCTAGTAAATACAAAATTACGTAACCTTGAGCAACGATTGCAAAGAAAACTTGACCATGATTGGATATGAGCTAATGGAAAAATTCAGAGTTTGATGGAGGAATGGGTCCCACCTGTACAAAAAAAAAAGAACCTCTGAGCCGATGTGAAGCGGGCACACTCCAACCCCACCAAAACAGCCATGAAATGTGACCACATATACACCGTCAAAAACATCCTGATTGGATTATCTACCGCGACACGGTGTCCACATTCTGAAAGACCTCACCACCAAACGCCCTGTTCCACTCCTCCCACCACCCAGACCTTCCCTCTGCCCCCCCCCCCCCCCCCGGCGCTCAAAACTCGGCACAACATCGGCCAACTAGCGGCAGACCGACCGGCAGAACTGGTTGAATCCTTGGATCCCCTGCCATGGTGCGTGCTCGACGGCGCATGTGACGGGTGGCTGGTGCGTCGATCCGTTCCTCTCCGTGGCCAGATACCACCGGTGTGAGTCGGCAGCTGAAAACGGTCTCCGGAACTCTACACCGCAGACCGAGGGGGAGAAGAAACGCCTCATAATGAGCACATTATGCGATATGATAGGTTCAATTTAGCTGTGGAAGAATGGCGCAGCGGCAGCCATATCTGGAGAGTGCCTGTTGATACCGGCTGCCGGTGTCCTGTCGAGCTGGCAGGGGATTGGTTATTTACTCCAGCCCGCGTTCAATAAAGGAAACAGGTAATATAACATTCCATGTGCAATCTATATTCGAAACCCTAGAACAGTGAAATCGTTATATTTGTATTTGTTCTGTATGGGAAATGTTGGACGAGGTAGCGTTGATTCTTGAACACGATGACTGTTTTTTATGCAGACACATGCAGTTATTAGGACATTAAAAACATAACATTTTGACTCGGCAAAGAATGTCCTATACAAACCACGCTGGCACGCAGCTCACCGTTAGCACACCCACACAGCGCGATATAAGCCGGTTTAGCACCACCAGCACCGAATCAAACGCCCACATAGCCTATTAAGTGGCTGAAATATATAATCAGTGTTTTACGAGAGTCAGAGGGGGTGGAACTCACGGCAGCTAAGCATAAGTCACCAGCACGACCGCGGCTGCCTAATTCGTCGCCTATTCAATGTTTCCATGCGAGCCATAAACGTATCAGTAATCCCCATCGCTCTAAAATTTAATCGAAGGTTGTTCCTGAAAGAAAATGTGCCAGGCAATTGCTTTGAAGCTTTAATTATGTAACAGTGCCACAGTAGACCCATTAGCAGCCCTTATTTCTTCGACAGTCAAGCCTGATCACTCTGCCTACTTCCACTTCACCACTCTGTCTCCGCCCCATCACAATGTCTGACTCCTCCGTACCCCAGTCTGGCCCCACCCGTACCCCAGTCTGGCCACACCCATACCCTATAGTCTGGTCACAGTCTGTGCACCCTACCAGTTGCAGGTCTTACCTGCCACCGTCCTGCCTGATGTTCCCCTGATCCCCCCCCCCCCCACCTGTCTGACCTCACCAAAGTACAACATCCCCCTCTATCTCCTCCCCTAAGCTCACCCCCCCCCCCCCCCCCTCAGCGCGGTACCTGTGCCGGGATTAGTCTCGGACCACCGCGCTGAGCCACGTTAGCTAATGTGACTGTAGGGCCGGCGGGCGGTACCGGGCTCATCAGCATACACACACTGGTCGATCGTGGTCGGTCTGAGGGGGAGCGGTCCATACGGAACGGGGAATCGCTAGTGGGCCAAGGTGGAGAATGAGTGTAGGTGTAGCTAGGTTCACCCCAGAGAGGCGCGGGGGTATGGACTATGGAGGTCCGACAGGGCTAGTTTAGGTGAGGTCACATCGGGGGAGGGGATCGAAAGGGACCCTGATATACTCTTCGTATAAACAAGGTCACATCGGGGCATTACATACACTCAGTACCGTTTTCTATTGGCCTACTATTTTACCATTCATCTAACCCCACGGCATATCTCGTAAATCGTATGTTGTATGCTCTACATATCTTTACTGTGTGTGCACCCTGAGTGCAAAATATCCACCGCTAGGACGTTCCCAACACATAAAATAAACAGGAACATGGACATCCATCAGCGTCGGTGGACCATCGTGTCTTCGTGTTGAGGTCAAACTGATGGACGGCTGGCGTGGCGGTGGAGTGGGAGACGCCGCACGCCACCGTGACACAACGCGCCTCACTGGAGCGAGGCCCAGCGTGTCACCGCCGGCCACCAAAGGGCGCCACGCCGTCACAGCAGCCCGTCACGCCCGTGTGTGACGGCGTGTGACGCTCCGGCTGCCACTGACCGCGTGACGGCGGACACATCGACCACGCGGCCGGCGACACAGAGCGGACAACGGGCGCGCATTATCGGCCGGCCGGCTACCGGCCATTAGCCGCACTCCCATCGTCACCGGCGAGCGTCCGGGCGCGCCGCCGAGTGCCGACACTCGCCTAATGCGCGCCGGCCACCGCTGGGTACCGGCGGTGGCGCCGTGTTTTCCCCACGGGCTGGTAGAGGAGTGTGTAAACCACACTGTTCGTCGGTCGGTGGGCGCAACAGCGCGGCCGGCCGGTCGGTATCGATGTCCTGTATCGCCGGCCGGCCGGCCAGACGGGCAGGGCGACTGTCGGAGGTCCCAGTCACGCGACACCCAAACACCGAGCGGACTCGGTGGATTCGAATATACTGCGGGCCAGACACGGAAAAGTTTCGACCAACAGGCTAAGCAAAATCTAATAAACCGTCATTGGGCCAACACCGAAACACTTAGCCTTGTTAGCTATATGTAGGTAAACAAGAGGCAGCCGGTGCTAAAAATGCTCAAAGATACCACCATCAGACAGGAAACCAGTCAGAACACCAACGTTCACGAAGTCACCGTTTGCGCCCAGTTACCATTATGGATGTCGATCCCGGACGTTTTTCCTCAAGCCCGGGATTCCCATCCAGTGTTTGATGACCTTTCAGGAACCGTGAGGTTTCCATCAAATACATGTGTACTGTATGTACTGTGTGGTGTAGGTTAGGGTCATTTTTTGCAAACCCACTAAAATAAAGGGCCTTTCAAGCAAAATTGCAGACTATCGATAGCAATCTTAAAACGATTAAAAGCTCGAAACCATGGGCTTTATCATAAGCTAACTAATGTAATGAAAATGTCCATTTTAACATCTAGCCATCCACCAATGATAAACAAAAAACGTGCGCCAGTCAACCGGCTTGAGGAACAGCACACCTTGCATGTGTATTGTGCATCATCCCACTAGCCCAGCTGCGCGGCAGACTACCGTTTCATCTGAAACCCTCTCAAACACACGGACCATGAACTGTCACCAGCGAGCTGTGCCACGCAATCCAACTGCATCCAATTTGGGAACTTGAGGCGGCACCACGGGGTATCATTTTCAGTCCATCTGCTGGGCACACCGCCGGGGCCGCCGTCCACCTGTGTCGACTGCGGCGTGGACCCGACCGCCCTCGGCCGGTGTGAGTTGGAGGCAACTGGCCGTCCGGCCCGCTGGATGGAAGCGGACGGCCACTGATCAATACTGCAGGTGGGCGTTGGTCGGGCCGACCTGGCCGGACCGAGAGCAGGGCGGCCGCACCGCCCCACCGCGGCCCGACACTGACCGAACCGGGCCGCGCCGGGGTTCCGTTAGGTCAGGGAGAGGTGCAGCTGATGGCAATATAAGCCGCCTTGTGTTATGCATCAGTGCAGGGTGTCTGAAACAGCCTCTGATTCCTTCCCTCTCTGACTCTGGATGGCCCATGCTCTGGCATGGCCGTCAGTTATAACTTATAAGCCAATGTATCGACGTGGTCCACCATTCGGTCCAGCCTTTTAAATCGCCTTGCAGCTACGTTGGAGTCCTGCCTGACCTACCTTCTCAGACATATTCCCGAACGCTATCATACCTGCATGTGACAAAGACCTCCCCAAACTCGTCACCTAGCCTGACAGCAGATCCGTTCTCTGAATCTACCAGACCTGTGTGACGCTGACACTCTCCTGATTCTCACCTGAGCCTGGCACCCAGCAGGGTCCAGCCGTCGCGCGGTGCTCGCGGTCCCCCGGTCCGGTCGGTGCCGTCACCGGCGGCGGTGTAGACCAGCTGGAGGTGCCGTGAGGTCACCAGACGACAGCCGGCCTCCGTGCCGACATCAGCAGCCGACTCAGGGTCCTCCTCCCTGAGGGCGAGCACAGAGTACAGACACGGTGCTTAGGAAACTGACAAAAATACATAAGGAAAATGTATGGTGCAGCTTTAATCAGTTGGCGGATATAATAAAGACAACAGCGGTGCATGCCTATTGCCTATCACGGACTTTGTAATTTAGATAATCTTCTACATTATCACAAATACAAGCTTTAATGTTGTAAACGGCTGGCAATATACTGCCCCTACATTGTGCAAAGATGGGCGAAATGGTGTGATATTAATGAATGACATTGCATCGAGCTTATTTTTTGCAACGTGATAGAAAATGACTTTGCCACCTTAGTGGCCAATGGATTAAACAAGCCACCGTTTGTTGCATCTTACACTTCTAAACTAGTTAAGCCTACCTTAAATTGCGATCATATCCAATTTGCTGCTAGGAAAGTTGTCCTCAAAGATCGAGTGTTTCCTAATTAGAACGTTTAATGGAATTATGATGTTAATTGCAAATGAATATTTAACAGAGCTATGTAGTTTAGCATGGTCGTAAACCTAATCCCCAACGATTCTCCGGGAAAATTGGAGCAGTCGGCATACGAGTGATTTCATTTCTGCAGTATACGGGCAATGTCCACAACACTATTATAACCCGAATGGACAGTCTCCACTCATTGTACGCCAACACAGTCTCCCCCCCCCCCCTAAAAAAAGGATTTTTCCCAGGCATCCAGCCAGATTACGAGTGGCCGGGGATGGATAACATTGTCGTTACAGAAAAAAACGGCAACCATTTTAAATACTATTGAATTGTGAAAATCGGTCCAGCAGACATCGAGATCTCGAGGAGGGGAGGGGCGGATTACGCTCCCCTGCTACTATGATGGGGGGGGGGGGCAGTACTTAGTGTACGGGTGTTGGGGTAGCTAGAAGCCTACCACTAGTAGAGTCTAAGTTATATGCAAAAATCTAGTGGATATGAAATGAAAAAACTTATACAGCATGATAATGGACAAAAGGAACACAAGCGCACATGTCTCATCCAGTCCGCGCTATTACAGAGAGACTGCCGGAAGCAGTTCAATCTCACCAAAGAGAGAAAAATGACGCGGGATAAACTTTCAGGGAAAAAAACATACAAACTTCGTTGGCATATGTATATTCTTGCCCGGATGCTGGAAGAAATCGTCGGGGAACTGAATAAGCCTGACAGGCGAACACCCATGAAAACCTTCACAGAAAAACAAAGCTGCATGCTCTATACCATGGGTAAATTATCGCATAATTACACCTTTAGCCCGAGTAGTTTAGACGAACAGTTCCAAGTAGCCCCTAGCACACTTCCAGTTGATGGAAGCATATTTTAGTCAACTGTAACAGCTGTTGAACTGAGTTGAATGAATGAGTTCAGAGTTCGTTACTTACGTTGCAAAGCGATGTATTTCATTCAAAGTGACGCTTTAGCTACCTACGTAAAAAGGTCGGCGTATTTTCGACTCACCGACGTGTCTGGCGCTCAAAACTATGGCAGAACCAACATACATTACGCTACGGGGTGGTGCAGTCGCTCCCATACCGCCGGTGGTGGCAAGAATAACTGGTGGGATGTACGGCGTACGCTGAAGCCGGACGATACCGGTGTCTATTTTAGCGTCCCCACATGGCTCTTTGCAGGCTCACAGCGTAACACAATATGACCCGACAGTCCCAGAGGTCATAAGGGTCTGCGCCGTAGGAAATAATAGCTTCAGTGTCGATGAAATATTGGCACAAATGCACTGCACTTGATGTCTGCAAATTAATCAAACAATTTACTAAGCGGACCATGGGAAGGTTAATGTGGACTGAAGTGGTGGCGTAAGCGGCCGATGATCTGAACCTATAACCACGAGGAGCCGACAACCACCGCTAATCGTCATCGCATGAGACGCATGCGGGTGGCTGCTGAAGCTGGCCAGATGCCTAGATCGTAAGCGATAAGCGCCTACCATCTTAAACGTGAGATGTGAGATGCACGTGAGATACACGGTCCATACAGCTGAACAGCACATCACTATCCGCGTGTTCACAGCTCACCGAGCTTCCCGAGAACATTCCGTTCCACAGATATGCATTCCGTAGCTCGGAGAGCGGCGGTCGGCGGGCGTGGTCGGAACCAGCTCGGCCCCCACGGTTCGTCGGAAGGTCATCTCAGGCTCAAAAGAAACGGTATATACCATTCGAAAGCTGACAGTGAGCTGAATCCAAAAATGTATTTTTTATCAAAATCGATCGATGGCCTTTTTTGAAAATTGCGTTTTTGTAAAAACTTAATAATCTTTTATTCAACGGGCTGTCCCGGACATTCTTGAAAACATAAACATGCATTTTTGAGTTCCAGTGAAAGCTGAACACCAAAAGAACAATATTTAGCGGAGCAATATTTCCAAACATTAATATGCGTCTCCCACAGCCGACAATAAGGCGCAATCACACAGCTCAGTGTCACGATGGACCAAAGTCAGCCACACAGAAGCGTGAAATGACCCTTATCGACTCGCAGACCCGGCGCTCTTGGCCCGCCTGACCGGCCACGGAAAGAACGTTCGGCTCTCGTTCTACTAAACAAATGTAATATTTGCCACTTTAACTGTCCACATCGCTATTAAAGTTACTCAGGATACCTGTGAAGAAAATTCATTGTTCTGCTTGATTTACAACATGTTTTAATTTACATTTTTCTTATACATGTTTTGTTCCATCCAGCTGCGATCAGTGCCCGCGCAGGGGAAGTGAGCGGGGTTTCACTGTCAGAGGCTGTACTGGTGACAGCTGCTCGGCCGTGCGACCGGTCAAAGGTTACCCTGCCCCGCCGGGCGCTACCCCCACTCCACCCGAGCTGAGGCCGGTGCAGCCTCTGACATTTCAGCGTGGCCAATTTTCCTTATATGGGCATGATACCAAGCTCAATTGAGCAAAGTAGACATGAACAGATGCAAATTAATGCATGATGTGAAGATGACAGAACAATGAATTTTCTTCACAGGTATCCTGAATAGCTTTTATAGCGATGTGGACAGTTAAACTGACAACTTTGACATTTGTTTAGTAGAACGAGAGCCGAACGTTCTTTCCGTGGCCGGTCAGGCGGGCCGAGAGCGCCGGGTCTGCGAGTCGATAAGTGTCATTTCACGCTTCTGTGTGGCTGACTTTGGTCCATCGTGACACTGAGCTGTGTGATTGAGCCTTATTTTCGGCTGTGGGAGACGCATATTAATGTTTGGAAATATTGCTTCGCTAAATATTGTTCTTTTGGCGTTCAGCTTTCACTGGAAATCAAAAATACATGTTTATGTTTTCAAGAATGTCCGGGACAGCCCGTTGAATAAAAGATTATCAAGTTTTTAGAAAAACGCAGTTTTCAAAAAAGGCCATCGATCGATTTTGATAAAAAATACATTTTTGGATTCAGCTCACCGTAAGCTTTCGAATGGTATACATCGTTTCTTTTGAGCCTGAGATGACCTTCCGACGAACCGTGCCCCGGCGCCGAGCTCGGACGCCGACCTCATCTCGGCGCAGAAACTCGTCCCAAGAAATTGGACTCAGATCTGCGAGAATCTGATCGGACGGCCGGACCGGCGCGCCCGGCGCCGCCCGTCATCACAGACATGTCACGCTACGAGCGCGGCAAGTGCGCTCGGGCGGCAGACGTCACCGGGGCTCGGCCAATGCCGCACAAACGCACTGCAGCGGGAATAACATCGGAGATGAGACCGTACAATCTGTGGAACGACTGGGATATTTATAGAATTTCCTGGCATACTGAACGAACCCACCATCAGAATCTGCATTTGATATAAATGAAAATGTCCATTACTCTATCAAAGAAAAATAGCAGACAAATTACGCAAATTATGCAGTATTTTCAAAAGAACATCATCTCATTCTTTTCTAACCACCCTCTTCTAGATAAGCAACAAGTATCAGTGCCTAAATCGATAGCACTGGATTGAAATGGCTAGAAAATGTCGGAAACTTCGACTCTGACTCCGATTCCAACTTGGCAGCCTTGATACCCTCCAACTCATTGCATACATCATCGACATCACGTAACCCAACACCTCAAATGAATACGCACTTGACAGATAGCGGAACACGGTCTTAATTTCCAAATGCATTATGGAACAAAGCCTCTAAATCGTCATTTGACACTCGGGGTTTCCCTGGGACGGAACTGCGCGGGAGTTAGTCCTAAGTTCGCTGACCTTTGCCGAGGTCAATTGTCCATTTCCTGCGCCAGGCGGCACAGCCAGGACAGCGGAAATATACGACAGCAGTGCAAAATAGAGACATCATTTACGGTGAGAACATTAGTAATGAACGGCACAGGGGAATAACAATAACCACACCACCGTTGATACCAGCCACACCCGGCATAATTGACACAACGCAGTGTTCTCAGCGCTATTAGCTATTAGATATTAGTGCTAACTAGTAGCTCAGTACATCCGTGGCTGGCCGCCGACTATCTATCTATCCTCTCATAGCGGGGGAGTCCGCCGACTGGCCGCTATTTCCGAGCCTCACCGTATGACCAAAGCCAAACCAGTACCGGTCGTCGCCAGTTCTGATAGGAAACATAACCCAGACGAATAGCTGAGAGCCATCGACCTATGGGTACGGGTCGGGTCGGTCAACCGGGTCGCTCGGTAACGGGGCGAGCCTGACGTCAACTCGGTAACAGTGAGAGACTTACGTGAGCCATCTCACCAATACACAGTAAAGGATGTCATCGATATCAAATTATTTTGTGGGTATAAGGGTTTAGAGTTTTTTTCAGACACTTCAGTGTCATAGCGTTGTGTGTAGAAGTTCGGCGGCCAAAGCTCAGTTGCGGCACTCATATGCGTCAGATGTAATGATCTGGGTAACATTCTTTTGGTACGTGGTAGCCCATGTGAGACCGGTATCAGATGTATCTATTGTGCAAGGCTCCGGCGGCGTGCAGCGGCCCATCTACGGTAACGAGTAATGGTCCGTGTCAGAAACGGCGGAGAAGACGCCGGAATAACGGTCCACCGAGTAAATATCCGGACTGCGAGTAGCGTGGCCCGCAGGGACTCGTTAAGAAGGCCGCGGCCGCGGGATGAGGGGCGCTGTTGATGACCGCCAACAAACGCGGCCACAGGACGGCGGTCATCAACCTTAGACGCCCCACCCCCTTCCCCCGGCCCCACAGATAGGAGGGGCAGAACGTTGCGCCTTGTCGGAAACTTATTGTGCGTCAAGTAGTAGCAGTCTTAATCTACCTCAAGCCGAACGATGCGAACTGTTAAGAAGAGAGCCAAAGCCGATTTTTTCAATGAAACGCGCCATAACTCACGATGACTTATCTAAAGTGAGACAGGTGACTCATCATTACATTTAAAATGAAAATGATCAACATATATTTTGAAAAAGGCAAGTTGCTCCGCTTTCAGTCCATCTACATACGAAGCAAACACCCATTATTGCTGAAAATGTTCTGGATCCAAACGCAAAAGTAGGATTGAACAGCAATGCTGGTCAGCACCCAGCATTCAGAAAATTGGCAGTTCTGTGGATGATGGTCAGTTGGTTTGAAGCATGACATTTCTGTACACCTGACCGCAGCGTTCAGATGATAACTTATGCACAATGCCTGCCTGGACTGGCGCCGCTAAAAGCATTGATCACGGATCAATGGAGGCCATTTTTAGCTTCATTGAACCGAAGCTTGCGACGGAGGTATCTCTTTGATCTGACATTGCCGTGACTGCCTTTGCAGCAGCCGTGACTTATCCTACACTGGCCGTGACTAGCCGCATACCAGTGGTGGCCGCCTCTGCATCAGCCATCAGCCATGGCTATCTGAATATCTAAGAGCCGTGACTGTCTTACCACCCGCGAAGTGCCAGTCTGTAAACACCAGCCATGATTAGGTACTGTCTCTACAGACTGCATCAGACGGTCACTCGGCGTTCTCTGTATTACGGCGCCGACCCAGTCTACCTGTAGGTCTCCACCTGTCCGGCTCACCGCAGTGGGTCCACGGCAGACCGCCTGGTGGGGCCGACTGCCATCGACGACCCATCGACCGGACTCCAATGGTCATGAATAGCTGATGGCACCGCCCAGTCCGCCACTCAACTGTCCGCAGACGGTGACAAACACGCACACGGACGGACGGACGGACGGACGGGACGGGACGGGACGGGACGGGGGACGGGACGGGGGACGGGACGGGACGGACGGACGGACGGACGGGCGGGGCGGGCCGGCGGGCTCCCGGACGGGACGGGACGGGACGGGACAGGACGGGACGGGACGGGACGGGACGGGACGAGACGGGACGTGACGGAACGGGACGGGACGGGACCAGATGGACAGACATTAAGCATCAACAACGTTGTCGTACTTGATGCAATTACCCTGCTTTTCATATTGGGGCAAAATGGTCTCCGGGGTCCGCTTTTTTTGCCCTGGGGCTGGGGCATTGTGAAAAAAATGCATTGGCTGGAAAAGTTATAAATACCACATGAATGTTACCGCCTTAACCCTCGCCGGACCTATTGGTTTTCTACATACGCGCCGGCCGAGGGGGGGGGGGGGGGGCGGGTACGACCCCCCCTCGCCGTTTCGCCCCTGGTGGAGCTAGCGCGTCGCGGAAAAAACGAGCGTGTGCGCCGTTACGAGACGCAGAGATTGGTACCCGATTTTAAGGTCCTAGGTCAACCGGTGACCTCTGAGGTCAGGTCAAGTGCCCCAGGGTACGGTTCAGTTTTTGGTGAATAACTTCGCAAAAAACGGCCGCAGAGCGCCGATTTTGGCAGCATCGTGTTCGCCTCGCTCAGGCGCGTCGAATGGTATACTTTTTGTCCGGGTCAGGTCAACTTGGGGTGTTGACCTCAGGTCAAGGTCAGGTCAGCACCCCCAGGTCACGAAGTTGGTCGAAAGAGGTCATGTCGCATATCATTCGATTCGGCAGGCCTTCCTGAGTCCATTGGAGGCTTTCCCGACTCGCTAGCTCAATTTGATCAAGAGTTATTGACGAAAAACTAATATGACCTTGATGACGTCATAAATGACTTCACGCAAGGTCAACATTGCAAAAGTGACGCATCTAACCTTGCAAGGAGTGCATTAAATCACGATTCTGTGTGCTTGAGATAGTTGGAGATCGTTCCCGGCGCCAGAATAGCAGTTTTCATTTTTCCCCATTGACTTATAATGGTGAGGTCACGAAAATGACCTGACCTCATATGACCTTTAGGAAAAATCCGAGATATACAAGTTGTGGGACTCATAATGGATACTAGATCCTGCAAGTTTCATTTCCCTGTGACATCTCCTCTGGCAGTGAGGGCGTTGCGAAGTTGCGACATCTGAAGACCGTGCAGAGGTTCACTTATGACGTCATAGGTCAGTGACCTGACCTGACCCAAAAATGCGGTTGGTGTCAAAAGATGCGGCTTGGATCAAAGGTCAGGTATGCCAAGTTTCAGCTCTCTATCGCCAGCGTGTTCGGAGCTATCGCGAAAAAACCCTATGGGGGGGGCGGCACCCGCCCCCCCCCCCCTCGGCCGGCGAGGGTTAAGAAGTGAAACAAAATTGAAATTCAAAGCAATTCCATACACATTATAATGCTGGTATAGAAAGAATCCCTTAAGTTTTAGAATAAAGCGTCGGCATCGAAAAAAAAAATGCACAAGGGCGTCCACTTTGTTCTGGTCTCCCTACACAGCGCAGTGGCGAAACAAGCAATTTGCTCGGACCGTTTCCGGTCCGTGGACAGTGACACAGGGGCGTGAATGCCGTGGTAGCACTGCCCGGAATTGTTTGTACAGACTGGCATAATTCCTATGAATAAAGGAATAATTCCACCATTCACCGTGTCCCACCCGTTGATTACGCCGACAAAGGCAGTTATTATGTTAGCATAGAATCAAACAAGTACGAGCGCTGTGCCCGCAAACACCAATACTATGTAATACGCTCTATAGCGAGCTGGTGCCGTGAATGCCCCTTACTCGAAATGGATGTGCAGGGACTGCCCTCGGGCGAAATTACATCACATCATGCAACAAAAGGCATTGTGCGTGCATGAAATGATATTCTTTCAAATTTAATAAGCAGAGTCCAGTTCGCATGCGTCCATTGCTAGCGTTCAACAAATCAATAATTAATATCACTGCTCGTCAGCTGACCTCGAATGCTGGTGAATTGTTAACCTTCCAGGCGGTGGGGGGGGGGCATTTTTTTGCCCCCCCCCCCCTTTACTTTTTTCGATATATCTCGAGAACCGCTGCGCCGATCGTCACCAAACTTTCAGTACCCTCCCGGGAGCAGCTAGCGCACATGGTGACCAAAAATTTTTCCAAAGGCTATGATAGGTTGGCCGCTAATGACGTAAGAGTGACGTCATTTTTGTCATTTTCGACCCAAAAAAAGGTTTCGCGGGAAGAGCTGTCAGGCCTACAGCTTTAGAGATACAGAAAAATGGTTTAGACATAAAAGGTGTGGAATCAAAAGGGCTACAAAACTGCTATTTCGGTTTTTCGAATTTTTTGGATTTTGACCCCCAAAAATCAAAAAATAGATTTTTTGAATATAATAGCCAAAAAATCCAAAAAGTTTTTTGAATTTCGAAAAAACCGGAATATATGTGATAGTCCCTACCGCCTTCTATCTACATACCAAATTTGAGATCAATACCTCGTTTTTTGGCCAAGTTATAGCGAAAAAACTGTTCAAAATTGATGACGTCAAATTTTCAAACTCAATTTTTAGCAATTCTAGACCTCGTAGCGCAAAACAAAGACCACCATTAGACTCCCCGTGACGAGCTGCATCGAATCGATACCCATTTTATGCAAAAATATCAACTTTGAAATTTGACCTTTTTTGACCTGACCTTGACCTGACCTCCACCAGAAAGTGACCTAAACCGTACCTGATGGTCTTATAACCAACACCATTGAGTTGGAAATGAAAAACTGGCCATAAAACATGCATCACATAACCTTAGTAAAGTTGGGCTCATGTGGTGACCCTTGGTGACCTTTGGTGACCTGACCTGTGACCTGACCTGGTATGACCAGTGACCTCTAATAGCAACATATGCACTAGACAACTGACGCCTTATCGCTGATTTTCGACAAAATGCGTTTTACTCGGTGTTATAGTGCTTTCCCTAGAAGCCCTGTGAACGGTGAAACATTTTACCTTTGACCTGACCTGTGACGTCATCGGTGACCCCGAGGTCAATGAAATTTGGTTTCCTTCGACAAATTTGACAGGGCTATCGAACGCCGTTTGAATTTTCCGGATCCGTCCAGTAGTTTCGGAGATACGGGGGGGGCAAAAAAGTGCCCCCCCCCCACCGCGTGGAAGGTGGCTGGTAGGCCCACCGCCTGCCGGGTTAAGTAACCCATAGTAAGATGCACATCTTTGACTAGCTATGCGTTGATGAGAATCGATATGATGATTGTCCATATAAACATGTCAAAGCTACCAGTGGCGGATCCAGGGGGGGGGGGGGGGGCAAATGGGCATTTGCCCCCCCCCCCCCCCCCCAACGGCATAATTTTAACATTACGCCTATGGACGAGGCATGGAAAGAATCGATAAATTGTTATGGTTTGCCCCCCCCCCCAAAGACTCTGAGCTGGATCCGCCTCTGAAAGCTACAAGTTGAAAATATGTTCTATGTCTATGGGATACAATGACTTGCACGCTCCTGGTTTATAAAACAATACAAAATCTCTCAAATGAATTGAAATGAAATCTCTCAAAATGAAATCTCTCAAAAAGAGACTGAATTGAGCCATGTAGGAGTTAGGACTGCCCGGCGGAGTTAGCGAATAGACGGGCACCGCAGTCTTTACTGCCGATTGCCGAAGATATGGCCCTGAGAGAACTGCACCATTCGGTACTTAGTGGACAGAGGCGCCTTATCAGACCTCCATAGGGGCGCCGCGGTAAAAATCCCAGACACCGACGGCACTGAAAGACGGTACTCCACTGAGGCAAAATACGATCATGTGGATGATTCATTTCGCCATGATTGACAGATGGTGCTATAAAGATGACCTTTCCCGCTGCCCGTCCTCCACCATCGCCGTCACTGTTCGCACTGGTCCTTCCCTCCCGTCACCGTCTCCCGCGCCCGTCCCTCGTAAACCGCCCTCCCCTCTTCCCGCCCCTCCCATCCCCACTGCGCCCAGTCCCATACAGCTAGTCTCACGTGTCGCCGTCGCTGTCTCGTGTCGTGCCACTAATTTCCCATTCTCGCCAAAACATATTTGATCAGAAAAGTTCACAACTAAACGCCCCCTGAAATGTCAAAATACATGACAAGGAGAAATCGCAGCTGTTCGGCCAGCTGTTTCCGAATGAATGCTTGTTTAAACTTCCGGTGGGTAGGGTGCCATTCTGAGTGGAAATGTCCTCTTAACCCTCTTTTCACAACACCTAAATGTGATTTTGCTTACAAAACATTTTGCAATACTGCCCTGAAATAAATAATCCGTTCAGGGAGGTCATCGAAAATCGTCTAAAAAGTTGTACGCTACACATTACACAATGGTACAGCCTGATACATAATACATGTATGTGCCAACATCATTGTTTTATACAAATCTTGGAACCATTTTATTTTACCTGTTATTTAAAGTTATTAGCAGCGTCGATAGAATAACAATTCTGTCCCTCTTGTGCCCATTGTCCTTCCCTCCTACCGCATCCAACCCCTTACAAAATAAAAGCTGGCTGAACTAAATTAAATAAGTCGAATTACCAGCTGTTAACAAATTTAATTACTGTAACGAGCCATTGCATAACTCAGGAACTTATGTCACCTTCAAACACATGACATTAAGCGAGGAGCGATTGTCGCCTAGCAGATAATAATCCAGCAAGCATACCAATTCTGTCGGACACAATCATATACTCTGACATCATCTCACAAAGTTGCGTGACTCCCCCCCAATGGACGGGCGGGCCTCACACATCATTTGAGTCCAAATGACGACCAGTATTGCTCAGACCAGACGGTTAATTCCTGCCCTGAAAACTGATGCAACGTCCTCTCGCTTATTTCGGGCAGCCATACAGTTTAAATTTAGAATTAGGGCCGTGAGAACGAACGAAGTGCGCCGGAATTAGACCTTAGAATCGCCAGTCGGCACGCGATTGTTCGAATAGGATGGGCCCAGCTGCCGAGTTAGAAACGGCAGATTTCCGTCAGAAAAGTGGACTGCGCTGTACCTACTTGGGTCACCCGAAAACGGAGGACAGGCAGCGTCTGGGGGTTCCAAAGCGCGTGCACACGAAAAAGCACGTGAAGCATTGGTGTCCACGCGTGGAACATCATCCTTATTCAAAGTTGTTTGAATATACGTGATATATCCACCAGCACTAAGAAGAGTCGTTCGAAACCGCTCGACAAATCACCTACGAATCACGGGTGTAGGGATGGTTTCCCCTTTCCCGAGGCCTGCGTTAAAGGGAGATTATGACCTTTTTCCACAAAATCTGAGTTAGGACCATTTTCTGACAAAACACAACAAGTTATAATGTAAATTAAAACCATTTTGCTCAATTCGGTACCTTGCCGCAAATATCTCAACTTGAAGTCACGTTAGCGGGGAGCGCTGAAAAAGACCGTTGAATAAGTACTTACATCACTTTTTGGTACTTGCATGTAATTTTGTAAAATGAGCGTATTCATTACATTTGATCTTCATCACATCTAGTTAGTTAATGGTCGTCTATAGTGCCTTCAAAAGATATTCATGGTTTGGGGGTGGTTTATGTCTAAATTTACGCAACTATTTTTCCTGTTCATCATCTGTCGCCATATGCTGCTATTTTAGTAGCAACGACTCAATTTTGAATCGGTCCCGCCGACTGCACAATAAAAGAAGATAGATACAACACTTTTGCGGCATCACTGAAAAACTTATGCAGTACTGTTATCGAAATTCTCATAACACCGTTCGACAAACCTGAAGTCTTTTTGAAATAAATATGCTTGTATTTTTCGCTTCAGGCTCTGAGGCCAAAATAATGAATTTCGTAGTCGCAATCGCAAGATTTGGCTGCGTTTCTGGCGCTTGCCGTTCATTTGTGGCGCAAAATAATACTTGGAAACAAAGAAGAGTAGGCACTATGTACCCCCGAATTAGAATCTAATTAATTCTAAACCGTATTAACTCTAATTCAAATTAGAATCCTTACAACCAAGCAACGACAACTATATGCACGTGCAACGACAAGGCGATAACATAAACAAAAACCCAAGCGTCGCTGTTTGAAACAAAAGCGCCATATACTGCGACTTTTTTATAGAGAAGGACAACGCATTTCGGTGGGTGTTACAAGTACTGCAAGTACTGCTTCTTTTTTGCAAAAATAAAACCTTTTTCACATACGAAAATGTGCTAGGAAATTTTCATATTTTATAGAAACTACAGTAGAAATAGTATAGATGTCGAGTAATTTTTATTTAAGAAAAAAGAAAGCTCATTATCTCCCTTTAAAACATCCAAGCGGTTCGGACGACCCCAGGAGTCAGCACGTAGCTGAGGGCCGCGCTGCCAGTGTGGTGGCGAGATTCAACGGCACACCCCGCTCCCCATTTCAGAGCCGACACGGTGGGTTCAGAGGGGGAGGGGCTGGGAATGGATGAAATGGATGGGAGCCGGCGGGGTTCGGAGGGAGGGGCCACGTACGAGGTCCGATGCCGGCGACTCAAACGCAGGCGACTGATTAATGATGCTGATTATTAGTGTGGCGTGATAGATAGACAGGAGTGTCGTCTGGCCAGGTGAAATACTTGGCAATAAATAGACAATAATATCAATATAGCACACTATCTGTTTTACGTGTATTCCTGAGCATATCGCGTGATTTAAAACACAAACAAAATGGGGGCAAAGTTATAATAAAAATGAGACAGGTTTATCACAGTCAATGCTCGCTGTCTTCAAACAACTACGGTCTTGGATATCGTTAGATAATATGCCTGTCATCAATTAGGTTTGTCAGAGATCAAAACAAACTTTTAAAAACTCAGTCAATTTTAATTCTAATTGAACAACTGTATTAATTAAAAAAGTAGCCCCGCTAAAAATTTAGCGATTGAAACAAGTCTTTGAGATGACTATTAAGATATGCAAAACAGCAACTAGATAAATAGGAGCTGTTTATTTCCCAACTTTGCCACAAGTTGTTATTTTCATTGAGGCGCTCGTTTCCTTGGGTTTGCTCCGTTGGACGCTACAACAATAAACACATAAGTTAGCAGACAAGTGTTTTCGTTGTTCCAACCGTTTTAACTGCCACGCTGCGACAAGTCGGACCGGGGGGGAGGGGATCTGTCCAGTGTGGGAGGGGAAGTGTAGCACTAGACGACCGGGCCGGAAAAGGCTAGCGGGTGTGTGGCTTTGCACACCAACTACCCCTCCCCCCCGTACACCTCACCAACAGCGTAAAGGCAAAGGGGGAGGTAGCTGCTTTGTACGCGGGACGAGCCCCACACCCACCGTCAGTGCTCAGGAAAGGAAGAACACAGGAAAGGAAACACGCATGAAAGGAAGTACAAAGGAAAGGAAGAAAGAAAGTTCAAAGGAAGACCGACAGCGGTTTTGCCCGACGACTGACCCCGGCGTCGCGTCGGGCGCGCGACTGCCCATCCGGTTGGTCCCGATAGACACGCCCAGGGCCCACGTTACTGATCAATGACACACGCGCGTAAAGAGGGGCGACAAAGCCTTTGGACGACGTAAGCCGCCAGGGAATAATGGGGTAACATAAACCAACACCGCTGCTGAGGGCATGCAAAGGCAACACAGGTGACAGAAACAACACCCTCCTCCGACCCCTCTTATCATCTATCCTCAGACCGAGAGAGCCTAACCCAACATCAAACAAAATAAAACAAAACAAAACAAAACAAAACAAAACAAAACAAAACAAAACAAAACAAAACAAAACTAAAAGAAACAAAAAAGAACAAAAAACAAGCAAAACCAAACCAAACAAAACAAAAACAAAACAAACAACAAACAACAAGGTCCTAAGTACACAGTATAGGTACCCGGCAAGGAAACGATTTTTCTCACATAATACTGAATTACTCAATACTGCCAACATAAAACCAACCAAAGCCCGTCTTCCCACGGACATCTATCTGGTGTGTAGAAATGTCACCCAAGCATGGATCGATCTCCGAGTCTCCCCCCTCCCCCCCACCAACACACCAATTCCGCGTGCCCTGCACTCTGCAGTGAGCGTTCAAACGCTGCGCCGTGGGCTGATTGGCCGATCGGTCGACTTTAGGGCCGTCCGGGGTCCGATGGTAGCCGCTGGGACACGCCGGCGGCGGCCGATCCCGGCACCAATCTGCCACTTAGAGTGGATGTGGCCGCCCGAGTGGTTCTATCGCACCGGCCATCGCCGACCAATTTATGCTATCAGTCCGGAGGTGTCCGATTCGCAGAGATCGACGGCCGACGAATGAGTCGGCCGGCGCGCGAATGGCCTGCCGGGAGGATAGGTCACTCCAGTACCAGGGGAGGGGCGGCGGTCAGCGCAAACTGCGCGCTTTTCCAGTTTATGTTCCAGAACTTCCTGATTCCTGCAGGAGGGACATCCACACTCCTTTTGTCTTTCAGATAAGAGGCATCGCACATGCCAGGCATCGCACATGCCTAGCCTTCCACGGTTAGATAACTGATACCTATGCCGAGCCTAGCTCGGAATGACACAGGACACGGCGATCCCATCCACCGTAGCTGAAAAGTCAGTCCCGTATCCAGGAGAGTCTGACGTGCCGGAAAAGCCGCGGGGAGGTTCGTGGTGGCATTCAGTGTCGATTGGCAGCAACCCGAAGCACCCTCAATTAAAAGGTATGTCCCTATCAGTTTCCCATCACATTCATCAGATACCAGAAACATCAGTAATGCGGCCATGCCAGGAATATCACAAACACACTGTAAGGCATACGGCGAGCAGTAAAATTGCCGCCATACCACAATTATGGGAAAATACGGCTTACCAGGAATCGCTGTAACTAGTCGGATGCGGTACAGTAGACCACCAAAGAGTATCATTCGCAGAACGTGGTGGAATGTTTCACCATGTGCGCGTGAATGGGGCAAAACGAGAGGGGCTATAATAGCACACCGGATGGGCAGGTCGGCTATATTGTAACCGTACTGCCCCCAGGGGAGATCTAGCGAGCAACTCAACACCATTCGTGCGTCATCACGCCAGTCCGAGCGAGCGGGGCTGAAATTAGAAGGAGCTTCAAGTGGAAGTTTCGTAAAACATAGTGTCAAAATAGCAGCAACAAAGCAGTGTGTTGCTTCGAGCCTCAGCTGTGCACAAACAGATCCACAAAGGCGGCAATTGACATAACTAGCCGGGGGGGGGGGCACACTCACAAAAAAAACTCACTCACTCCCATTCTCCCATTCCCAAAGAGTTTCATGGGCTTCGCTGCAAGCTACGTTGTTGCGCAATTTTGAAACCAACTTTTTATAATTCCGGTTGTTTGTTGTCCTTTCTAAGATAACGACAAAATGTCGTCAAGCTCAGACGCTACGCGAGAGGCCAATGCTGAAAATCAACCTCCCCTCGGATCCACCAGTAGGTATAAGTGGCATATCAGCGTCAGTGCAGGCTTTGTCGGTTGTCACCGCCGCGCTGCTGGTATCGGGACTAGGCTCCACGCTCACTGGCGTCCGAATCGCTCTCAATGCCGGCAATCGATACAGACATCGACGCCATCAATCGCCGTCCAATTTGCCATTTGTCGGATGATCAGTGAGCACATCTCCCTTCCAACGGAACTCGCATTCCCAAATGATTCACATATTCCTGCGGCGAGCTATTGAAACATTAGCACTTGGCCGTTTCGAGTAGCGCCAAGATGGGCTCTCAGGTTCAATTTGCATAGATAATTCGCCTCGATCGGAGCACCAGCGAACGGGTCTCTATAGTGCTCGTCGTTCGGTCCAAAGGAGCAGCCCTCCTGAACGGAGTGGGTGGAGCTAGGTGAACTGAGCCGTGAACTGAGACGATTGCGCACAGCAACCCAATATGGTGGCACCGAAGCCGACCGCCAGTGCGTGGTGTGTCCCATGGGCACCACGACTAAATCGAGACGAGCCGGTCGCTAAACCGGCCGGATAGCGAGCTGTGCTCCCTTCCGATGCGTGTGTCGGTGAAAGAGAGAAAGAGAGAGAGAGAGAGAGAGAGAGAGAGAGAGAGAGAGAGAGAGAGAGAGAGAGAGAAAGAGAGAGAGTGAGAGAGGGTAGAGAGTAGAGAGAGAGTAGAGAGTAGAGAGGAGAGAGAGAGAGAGAGAGAGAGAGAGAGAGAGAGAGAGAGAGAGAGAGAGAGAAAAGTAGAAATAAAGTAATTGCTGATGATGACGATTTCGGGTTTTGAGGCGCCCGGGCTGCTCAAGTCATTAGTGCACACTGCATATTGCCTTAGTTACTGACTCGTTTAACTGAATTGACCAGTTAATAATTAAATAACCATAACTTAAACCAGCGGTCGGCAGGACCTCCGGGGTCGTGCCCTTTTTTCGCGTCAGGCAGGGCCATAACCCCCACCTGCCAGACCCCATCGCTGACAACCAAGTTTACCGAAATTTCATACCTTCCCGTTCCATAATTCCATAATTCCGAAGGGCTCCATTACCCCTAAAGGGGACATACCCCACCATTTGCCGACCCCTGACTTAAATAAACTCAAACAGTATTATAGTTTGAGCATATTTTCAATGCTCAATAATATTCTCTTTCCTAAGACACAGAGTCGGCAGGTAGGTGACGGTGCCGGTGCCGGCATAATCAAAAGCTCCTTCAACTTATAAAAAGTATGGCTGAAAAGAGAGTGAAGATTGAGATCGATATGAATAGACACTACCGGCGAACATAACGAGAGAGATATACTGGCAACCAGCATCTAACGGCAAGCAATGACCGAGCGTCCGTCCTGCCGCTGCGGGACCCCTTTGCATGTCTCGATCAATATAGGCATGGAGTCATTTTGGTAATGACAACATTCCGCAAATTACTGAAGACACCAGGGTCTAATCAGCACCGGCATGCAAGCGGTCCCATTTTCATCAAAAATGTCATTCACAGTGACATCGAGGGGATCGGGTGAAATAAGCGCAGTGATATGATCTACTTTGATAATGGCCAACAGGTGCAGGAATTAGGAAAATGCTGGACGATAATACAATTCCATCTTGATCAAAAGATATAATTTATAGCCACGCTTAGTGCAGCTTGCCAATGAAAGTAAATATAAACGTCACCTGTTATGAGTGGAAACTCTAAACAGATTATTATTCATTCATGCTTTCATAAATATTCCAATGGAGTAGTAAAATGATATACCTTATAAACATTATACTCGTAAGCCTATGGGATTTGAGAAGCTCCTGTTCGGACATAATTATTTGCTATCTTAGCGTGTTTCATCATTAATTGTACGATCCTAGGAAACAGACAATTTCGTATAAGAAGAGCACACGCATGCTAAAGGCTTCTTTTGAGTGCGCTGTGTCGCCAAACCGAGCCGTCGAACTGAGCTGGAGAGCGCACCACAGGACACAAGAAATTATCGCAAATTACATACAGGGAGAAAGACACCAAGCCCTCTGCCCCAGGGAAAAAATATCAGAGGGCACCATCTGAGCGCAACAAGACAAAATCTGAGAGCCATCTGACAACTAATTTACGGCCAGCTGCCATCAGTGCCCAATCAGCCACCCAAATCAGTCAAATATTCAATGTCAATCACTCCAAAAAATGACCAGTCCCCCGCCCCACTCAGTCCCACCGCACGCCCCGGTCCCCGCAGACTGTCCTTTCGAGCGCAGTCAGTCAATTTCCCGTCCCGGGCCACCGCCCACCCCACATCCCACCAGCCAGTCCCACCGCCCCAGCCGCCATCACCCACCCCACATCCCACCAGTCAGTCCCGCAGCCCGCCCGGCGGGGCCCTGGTTAACCCACCTGACGATAGGCAGCCAGGGGTCGGTCGAGCCGTCGGGTCCGCCGCCGGTCAGCACGTAGCGGGCCGAGTCCAGCCGGCGCCACTGCTCAGTCACAGCACGTCTGCACAGACAGAACGACGGTCAATGGGAGCCCCGCCGCAGCCGGACCGGCCGCATACCGAAACACGGCACGGCGGGTCACCGCTGGGCGCTGACACACCGGCGCCACGGTCCACACCGGTCAGGAATAGCGACAGTGTCATCAGAATGTCGGATACAGCACCTGGCGGTGGCATGAGAAAAGGACGGAGACCCCGACCTGACTGATAAGAGTGTGAACTGACTGGAAGAGAATCTGGAAGGGAGGCGTTGACCCAAGCCGAAAATGGATCAGCAGTTTTTATTAATTTTCTTCAAACATACATTTAGCCCGAAATGACAATAATGATGATGCAAATTTTTTGCAAAATTGCAAATATTCATGGAGATGCTTACTGAGGGCTGATAGTTGAGGCGCTCTGAAACTTTAAAGCATTAACAGCACCTGCACAGTGCACACATAGGTATACCAGGTTTTTATTAGGTATGTATCTATGTAGGTTTTCCCATCTACGGTATCTAGGTTGCGCTCCCATCTACCATCTACGGTATCTAGCGCTCTAAAACTTTGAATCTATGATGTATCTAGGTTTTCCCAGTCAATATTAACCACAGAATCTACGGGGAAATATGCAATTTAAACAAAAAAAAACCAATACATATACCGTGAAACTTCCCTTCAGCAAGAAATGATCACTTATTTGACGAGAACGTGCCCAATGCTTTCCCATATGTTAACATAATAATAGACGTGAAAAAGACGTAAAAAGCTGGAAGCACTTCCGCGACGGCCGATGTCACTGCACCAGTGTGTTATATTTCAACCAGGGGTGCGGAGCCGGAGCCGGAGCTGGAGCCGGAGCCGCCGGAGCCGGCATATTTTGCCCGGAGCCGGAGCCGGAGCCGGAGCCGTGAAACAATATAGCCCGGAGCCGGAGCCGGAGCCGGAGCCGTCAAAAAAGGGGGCGACTCCGGCTCCTTTTTGAAGAGGAAAACAAATATTGACCTAGTTCGGTTTGACGGTACAAGACAGTAAAACATGTGGTATTCATAATGGTCTTGTTATGCATATACAGAAGCAAAGTGCACCAATCGAATCGACTTTTTCTTCCACCCGTATTAATTAATCGCATAGGATATGTACTGACTACTGAGTAGGAGCCGGAGCCGCGGAGCCGGAGCCGCCGGAGCCGGACCATTTCACTCGGAGCCGGAGCTGGAGCCGGAGCCGCCATGACATTTCACCCGGAGCCGGAGCCGGAGCCGGAGCCGATTTTTTTCTCCGGAGCCGGAGCCGGAGCCGGAGCCGTCTGAAATTTTCACGGCTCCGCATCCCTGATTTCAACAATACGTGTCCTGGCTTTGCAGGCGATCCATTCGGTCAACCACCTGCCAGGGGGGGACTGGTGAAGGCATTGAGGCCGTGACCTGATCAAACAGACGTCACACACATGAAATGGCAATAGGAGATGGCACCTGATGTCAGAGGCTGCATAAGACCACAGCCCAGGTCAAACAGTAAAGTTTGTCCATAGATCGTGGAGCTAAAAGCGTCACACAGTACTAAGTTAATATGAATGAGACTCCAGGGCCCCCACACATCCGGGTAACATACATCATTTCAATGACTCAGCAACAGCATAGGTCATGTACCGTGAGCAGCCATCTTCCCTGGCAAACATTGAATCGGACTCACAAACGGCAAGTGAACTGCTGGGGCGCCACAAAAGACCATCATAGAGCGAGGGGCAGGGGAGGGCGGGCTGGTCATCAGCCAGGGCATTCAGTCTGGTGGCAGGTCTGCCGATATCATCAAAGTAAGACATACTACTGTGTGCGCTGTGCACTGTGCAGTGTTGCATACAGTGGCACAGTGCGGCCGCCCCAAAGTGCATCAGAGGGCGTGGCAAACTGAGGGAAAATGTGCAGTGTGCTGGTGCCGGCCTGGCACGTAGACCGCTCGTTCATCATAAAATATGATCATGCATGCCGTTATATGCCACACCAACACCCGCATCCGGCGACGGAGAGCTTAAGTTTAGTTCAAAACAATACGCCCCAGAATGCCTGATGATGTTGAAATTTGGGCTTAAAGGGTGTCCGGCTGCCCTGGACGCTGGCAACTACCCCGATATTCCTGAAATGAAGTGACGCTCTTGCTGTGGGGCGCTCCTATGACAGCTTCCTACATATTACGGCATCCTAGGGGTATATTTACAGTCGCAATTTATGTCTCATACAAAACATCACAGTCGATGTCATATGCAAATAAATCGAGTGAGACGAGATCCAGTGGTATGCAGTTAGCTCGCATATCTTCATGGCATAAGGACGTTCATACCTGTAGTTCATGGATAATTCTCATGGCAGTTCAGGCAATCATTGATTGCCGCTATTTCGCGTTAACCCTCGCCCGCACATGCCATTTTCCCATCCTAGAACGCACATGGGGGGGGTGGTTGCCACCCCCCCCGCGCCATTTCGTTCCTGTTGGAGATAGAGCTTAGCAGTAAAGACCAAAAAGATTCTTTGGGAAGAGACGAATCCAATGACACCCAGTTTTACCTTCTCAGGTCAGTCATTGACCTTCCAGGTCAGGCCAAACTAAAAAATGTTGCTGTTTTGGGTCACCGTTGGATATCAAGTGCGCTGCTTATCAAATACCGATGACGATGCTGTTTTCTGGTGCCAAGCCAGCTAGAACCTCTTTGTCACACTATCCGACCAGAATTTTGCTGCTGAGGTCATTTCAGGTCAAGTTAGGTCAAGGTCAATTATATGTGTTTGTATGTCTGTGTGTGTCTGTGTGTATACTGATGTGTGCACCGATTGTTTTTGGGTCCATATCACATGAAATCATGATCTGAGAAGCTTTTACCAAAAATGCAGCCAAAAAACTTCACAAAAAGTAAATTCAGCTTGCCTAAAACGCAATTATCTTAGATGACCTAGGTTGACCTTGACCCTGACCTTGACCCCTGTACATCGTCGAACAACATGTTCCATGATAGGTGAGAGGTAAGACTGGCAAAAAAGGCCGAATTCAGGGTGTCAAAAGCTCACAAGGCCCATGGCAAACGCAAGATGTTGAGAATTGGCCATTTGGGTCATGACATGACCTGAAAAACAAGGTCATATCTCCGAAACCAAAAATCACAGAGACTTGAAATTTTCAGTGGACATCAAGAAAGGATAGACGAGCAGCTATACGAAAAATCAGCCTTCTAACTCAAAAAATGTTGAGTGCAGAGCAGAAAGACTGCCTGGGGGGGGTGGCAACCACCCCCCCCCCATGTGCGGGCGAGGGTTAAAGGAAGGGTGCCACCTTTTGGACACAACGCAGTTTTTACAAGATTAGCCTCACATGAACCTAAAAACCGGCTTCACTTACCTATGCTCGAGACGGTCAGCATTGAATCCGCACGTGAAGTTATCATTTGCGAGTTTTGCTGCCAGCATTCGGGCAGGCAAAAATCTTCAGCACTATTTCCTCGTCGTGTTAAGGGTATTCTATAAAACATGAAATCAGCAAAGGTATGTATAAAAGTTATACTTTTGAAGCATGTTTTATCATTTTGAAAGGGTATATTTTTTCTTTATGGTATACACTTAAGTTTTAAAATTTTAATTGGGAAGTTTTTCTAGTAAGTTGCATGAAGGATGAAGGGTTCCATAGATCTCTTAAGCATTGTAAAGGAAAAACCTTTACTCGACTTATTTGATGTTCTTTTGACGTATCTTACTTAGTTCAACTTACTTACTACAACTTAGTTCAAATCATGTTATCTTCTTCCTTTTTATTTGTTCATCTTTTTGTCTCAGTTGCGCCATCAATGCAAATGGCAGAATGATATGTTGCCATGACAACAGGATATGCCAGCCGTCCTAGCTGCCACATCAAACGACCTTGAGTTGTAGTGGTGATATAAACAACGATCTTTTTTTTTTGGCCAATGTATTAAATGCAATGTTTCGGTTTTTTGTATATTGTGGACGCGCTAACCACGTCTAAAAATTCAAATAAGTAAAATAGATTCATAGAACAAAAATTTCGGAAGGTGGCACCCTTCCTTTAAACTCATTTGGGTACGACCCGAGCGGATCGCAACTAACCGACCGGCTACGGCGCGGCTGGCAGTCAGTTTCACCTTCCCTCGGGCGAATAGCGTCCATCAGCGGCACCATAAAGTCGGCCCCGATCGATTTCAGGACACCAATCAGCTCAGCGGCCGAAGGTTAATGAATGTCGGCCACTGATTGCAGTTAACTCCGTACCGACCCAGGCCCTTCACAAAGCCCACGGGAGACAGGAATGGTGACAATTTCTACAGCATGGCATGTGCCCAGCAATGGCAAATTAAATCCATGGGTCGAATTCGTGCAGCCATGATTGATGGATTTAGCAAGGTTGTAAAGCCATGGAAGCTACCAATGCATGCTTCCACAGAGAGGCACTTAATCCAATACGGACAGCGAACAAGGACTTGAACGTGTCAAACGCACTCGGGAAGTTGCAAAATATTGCAATTACAATAACGGGAGCAAAGGCGAATGGTGAGCAGACTCCCCTAAAGCTAGGATGTCAATCATCCATCTAAATATAAGACCAATCCTCTCAAAGTCCATCCGATTGGGCATCGTACATGCTGGAAATTATAATTTATGGTCCGAAATGACAAAAGACCAATCAATGTTATTGAAATGGCCAACGGATTTCCGCAACATTACTAAGCTTGTAAACAATCGCCAAGATTGATGGCGGCATCGTTCGGCTCGACCCCGGCCCAATGGCCGGTCATCTTCTGTAATAGCTGGGGACATTGTTGTCCGCGCCGCGCCTTGCGTGAGTGCCGCCTGCGAGGTCCGGCGCGTTATATCGGCTCACGCCATCAGTCTGAGTGAAATGGAGCCGGAAAGGCGCCCACGGACCGCCCCCTCCCTCTCCCCGCCCCACTGGGCCAGAGCGATAGATTGATGGGCTGAGGAGAGGGGGAGGGGCAGCCTGCACCGCCCAATCATCAATCGCAGCACAAGCGGCACGTAAACATCTCGCCGTTCTCGATCGGTCAGCCATCAAATGGCGCAGACCGCTGAAAACAACGCTTTCCGCCGCCTCGGTCACTGCTGGTCGCGGCTGGATGCAGTCAGCAGCGGCCGAACACGATGTGCGGCGAGCCGGCACCAAGTAGGATCTGATTGATGGCTGTGTTGAGTTTGGTAGAGCGGAACACAGTGATGAATGTAGCCAAACGCGGCGGCCTGAGCTGCTAAAGTACAGCCAAACTCGCAAAGGCGCTATTTGTTCGCTTGCGTGCATACAATGAAGCATCAAGCGAGCTCCTACACTACACAGTGGTAGATTCCCGGGTCGTTGCAGCCATGTGTGTTCCAAGGAAGTACGATTCATGATGGCGTTTTGACGATTTAGTTGGATAATACAAAATCTACTTACCAATGTTAGGTATGACAAGGCTACATCAACGAATCATTGTTATAGGAAACCCATAAAGGCCGCCGTCCGTAAGGGAGTCCGCAACTGAGCTATTTGCATTTCTCTGCCGGGATGTCAACTGAAGGTTCGTATGTCGAATGACTAAGTTGTGTGTCTTTCTGAGGAGAAAGTTCCATGAAATCCCGCCCGCGGTGATCGGCCGACCGGGGGAGGAGGACGGGGGTGAGGGGTGCGAACGGAACACCACCGTTCCGGCGGCAGCGGCCCACTCGCTGCCCACCCGTGTGTTGTGAAACACTGCACGCCTCCGCAGCAGTGTGCAATCGCGGCGATCGAGCAGACGGGCCCGCAGTCCGTGAGCGATTCAATCTTGTACCGGGCCCCACTCTGACTGCAGCCGGGGAGGGTGGGGGGGGGGGGGGAGTCATTGAATAGAACCGGATTATGACATGACAGCCAAATGATTTGTAATGATATTCGTTCGAACTTCTACCACCATTATTTATGAAGGTGACCCGGCCGAACAGACTGAGGATCGAAAGTTGTGTGCAACGAAGCCTAACAACACCCACGTAAGTATAGACTTATACATTCCTATGTCCACCCACAGTCTACACACTTAATAGGAGCGGATACACTCGCCAACATGCAAGCAAAGCTGAAAACCAGCATTACCAACCAAGCGAACTTTTAAGTTGCTTGTCCGTAAATGCGTCAAAATTGCTCAACGGCAGCAGAAAAATTTCCCACGGCAAATGTCCGTATGCCATCGGTTCTTTGTCCAAGTTGAAAATCACCTACCGATGAATTTTGGCTACGCAATACCCAACATCATAGAGGGCATAATTTAAAATGCAATAATGCTGAATTGAACCAATCAATCGCGCACAGATACGTCAACAAAATGTTGATTGATGCTAAAACGCGTCTGCGTCTCAGGCAGTTTGAACAGAGAGACAGATATTCAGATATGCCGCACTGAGAGCAGATATTCCATCGGCCGCAGCCCTGACCTTGCCGCGGTCAAGTCGCCCGTTCGACCGAGTTCAACTGAATCATCAGGTCCGGCTGGGCGGGTCGACGCCCACCAATCAATTATGATCACACGGGAGAGCGCGTGGGCGGCTCGGCGGCGGCGGCACGCTCCCAGCATCGACGGCTACACATTCTGAGGCCGGTCAGGTCGTCGACGGGCGGCTTTATGCGGCGCTACTCGGCACAGCATACACCCGTCTGAGGGCACCGAAGGCGTCCCGATCTGAAAGGACGACCGTCCGCCACCTGAGCGGGGCCAACTTCCGCCGTAATGATCCAACAATGGCCGCCGGCCAAGCACTGGAGCCTGTCCGGCTCGGCCCGAACAAAAGCCCGGTAAACCCTCGGGAGCCGGCCGATGGCGATCAATGGCGCACAGTCGAGCCGAACCGACCGGTGCCGAGACGGACCGTCACTCCGCCAACGCTCATCGGATCGGTGAGATGCGGAAGGCACTCACCGGCCCTGAGATGACTGATGAGGGCTAATCGGCCCGTTGAGAAAGTGAGAGGGTTTATCGGTGAGGTTAGGTGAAATGACCCGTCGGCGAGATAAAAAGGGAGGCAGGGTTGTCGTCAAGCCTAGACGGTGAGGTGGTCCATAAACGCGACCATTGTGCTCATTTGCTTTCTTACACTCGTATAACTTTGGCTACAAACTTAAAAAATGCCGAGTGTTCATGCCAGTAGCAAGTCATGTAAACCGGCACCTGAAAGTATGATGTGTGCGGACCTCACAGGTGACAATATAACTTTTCTAGAAGATATAGCGTCTTCCTTATCATATTTTTCAGGATTGACGAGGTCGGTAAACACAATTGCATTTCTATCGACTAACCTGAGTAGGCTGCATCGTCTGCTATCGGCTGGCGGCAGCTGCATCTGGCAGCTGCTGACTGTGTCGCGCAGAAAACGGAGCGGTGTTGGCCGGCCGCACAGTCCCCCGCTACCTGTAGGCACACACAGCAGAGAATATACGTCAGATCGCATCAAACATGGCTACCGGAGCTCACACAGGATGTGTGTCACCCGCTGTCATGAACACTCGCCAAACCCATCTTTCCGACGGACCGTCCCTCGCGATTCCCCAAGTTCGACGTATCGCGTCCGCCGTCCACGGCAGCAACGCACCTGGCGTGGCTGCTGTGCCGCCGCGCTCGGCTGTACGCCGGAGCAGCCTACCACCGCAGGTTGCGTGCCCGCGACGGTCGACGAATGGCCGCTCCCAGGCCCATGTCACTCCACTTTTGATGACATCATAAGGGGGCCTCAGGACAATAATGGCGCGGTGCGCCACAATCGCTTCAAAGCTACTTGCCAACGGTTGCCATTTTTGAAAATATTATTTTGAAATAAAGCTACAAGTAATAAAAATATTGTAATAAAGTTGTTGATTAAATCTATACCATATCTAAAAACTTACTGAAAAATGATTTATTCATAGTAAAAATATAAGCTCGATGCGTTTTTACGTTGCTTTCCTGTAACTGCAGAGGATTTTTAAATCGTCTATATCTTCAAAACTGGCCATTTCTTAGCATATTGCTGCTCTTTTTTATCGCTAGAAAATTAGTTGGACTTTCAAATGACATCAACGGTTGAGCGATATGTGTAGAGGTCACCAACAATCTTCAAATGAAGTTAGCCATTTTTACGTTGTAAAGGAATGGAGCACCCCTTGCGAGCATCAGGGGTGACGTCACTCAGGATCTGTCTCTGATTGGTCGGCGGGAGAGTGACTGTACCTTCTATAGATGGCCTTGGCCGCTCCTTACTCTGTTACAAGTGGACCCGGCGCGTCACGTCAACCACAAGCAGTTGCCATGTACTCTGGACGACTCAAGGACTAGATATAGTCCTCAAGGAATCACTAATATAGTAAAATTGAGCCGCATGTACCGGTCTCGTAGCTTAGTCAGCCGGTACATCGTTGGAATCCGTATGGTGAGAGCAGGCATCCATATAAAAATGTCCGAGGTTCGAGGCATGACGGGCGCTGGATGTTTATGAGGCTAACGATGACTTCAATTTGTATCCGACATCGAAAATGCGACTAAATCTTAACGATTTGCCAGGAAATAAATAATTCACTGATCCCTATTTTGGAGGCTGAGGCATGGCATGCGAGCGCGACACCATGACCTTCCTGATCAACCGCTATTTCTCCCCTGGCAGGTCACGCACCTTAACCCGCGCCCTGCTGGGGGGGGGGTGTTTGAACACCCCCCCCCTTGTGGTTTTTCGCGAATATCTCAAAAACGGCGGCGCGGAGCGCCGCCGTTTTTGGTACACCTTATCATACATCAATTCTACACAAGTTGTGAAAATTTCAGACCAAGGTCATTCAAGGTCAGGTCACCAGGTCACTTGAAGTGACCTCACCTCATAAAAAGTTTCAATGTCTGTCATAGCTACACCGAGTGACCGATCGCTTTGAAACTTTCAGCGATTGCTAAGAGCAATAGCATGTACAAAATGTATATCTCAGAATTTTGATATCGATGACCTAAGGTCAGGTCAATTTTGCGACCTCCCCATTATAAGTCAATGGGAGAAAATTGAAATGCGCCTCTTTTGGTCGAAAGACATTATAAACACTCCCAAACACCGAATTACAAGTGGTTTAGACACACTGAACATGAAAATGGTGTCCGTGACCCTTGTTTATGCCCTGAGGTCATCTTAGGTCACGAATGGTATCTAACAGTTTTTCGCAAATAACTTTTGATAGAGGCATGCTAGAGCGATGAAAACGCCTTAGATGTGTTCAGCTCGACGATACGGATCGACTGATATGCAACATGACCCTTTCAGGTCAGGTCATGACCTTGACCTGAGGTCAAATTTTCAAGTTGACCTTTCAAGGTCAAGTTATAGTTCATTCGATGCGTCTTGACGAGAGGAACACGATGCCGGTAAAAGTAAGCTCGTACAGGGCTTGGGTCAAAAGTTATTGCAGAAAAACTGTTTCCGAAAAAATCGGCTATTTTTGCAGTTTTTGCCCCCTGCAGGCAAAACCGTTGGCGTTAGGTCAAATCTGAGGGAATTACTCAGAAAGGGCGTTAATAGGGCTATCGAATGCGCTCTTCCGCGGCGCTGTAGCTCTATTGGTTCCCGAGTTATGCGTTGGCTTCTTGGAAATTTTCGACATTCGACCTAGAAATCGGCGAAATTTTGCCTTCAATGACCTCTGGTGACCTGACCTTTGACCTGACCAAAAAATTGACCGAAGTGATTTCGTCATTATTTTTGACGCTCTTTCGAACGCCGCCTTCCGCGTATCGCTACGTGGCCCAGGAGCCGAGTTACAAGGGGGGGTTCAAACACCCCCCCCCCCAGCAGGGCGTGGAAATCCAGGACCCCCAGCCGGGCGCGGGTTAAGGCATTGGGTCGGGCCACATCGGTCCACAGACCATTGATATGCCAGTCAGGCGGGCACAGCGATTACCACTTTTCATCTGTGGACTATTGCCGGTGCAGTTTGCGGTCGCTGCAGCCTCATTTATAGCGATTTATATTCACATTAGCTAGTAAATATCGCCGTTATGCTTCCGGTCACCGATCAGTCGTTGACACTACATCAACGAAATTATTGTGACCATTCGGGGAGCAAGTTTAAAAATTCCCACTTCTTCATAGCTTTTCATCGTTCTTATTTATGTTGTTGGCTAGAATGTCTGTATATCCGCTCCAACTACTGTGTCTTTTCTTTGTCCGTCTTCCTGAATGAAGTTTAATTTTCCAGCTGTTTTTCTGCATTTTTTATCTTTCATTCTCTTCCCTCTGAGCATACAATTACAAGAAAAATATTGACAGTGAATGGGGCGCTATTATACGCACCTCCTACTTACGTCTGAATGAGTATGTACATAAGTGCACAAACTTGCGTTCTGCCAGGGATGAAGTGTATGAAGGACTATAGAGTAATGAGTTGGACTGTGTCATGCAACGTCCCTAAGAGTGAACGAGTAGAGTGATAAAAACGCAGTGGATACTATAATAACACGGAACAAATGTTCCGTGTTACTACATATGCTTGTGTCAACTGAAATGCAGTGTGTACCTACTTACCCAGTGCAACGGACATTGGCTGGGGTTGATGAGCAAAAAAGGAGTAAAATTCCGCTCGCGATTTGACACGAGCATAGCCCGCTTACTGATTCATTTGCTATCACTGGAGCGAGAAAGGAAGCTGATGGAAAAATAGAGCACTGAAAAAGATAGAAAGATAAAAAGGAAGAAATGCCGCTGAAAAAGAGAAAAGGGATGTAATATTGAAAGAAATGAAAAGTGGGCGGTAGAGAGAGAGAGAGAGAGAGAGAGAGAGAGAGAGAGAGAGAGAGAGAGAGAGGGGGGAGTGAGAGGGAACGAGAAAGAAGAGAAACACCCACAAGGCATTATGACCACTAGCCTTATTACATCCGTGCGCTCCGTTCCACCTCCATCTGCTGGGGCCCATCAGCACCACCAGTCGGCCATCCGCCGACGGCGCCCAGATGACGGCTTGTTTGCGTCTGTTTGCGACTGTGCGCTACCACCCGTCGACAGACCACCTCCTCCTTACATATTCATCTCGCGAGCGGAGAGTGAACGGTTGCGTCGGGGCCGACAGTCGGGCTGTGTGGTGGGTGGGGCCACAGTTCCATTTACCACCCCCAAATACAGACCGGTAGTCGGAGCGTGCGGTGTGTGGGGCTGCGCCCCCCCCCCCCCCCTCCCCCACACACACATAGACAGACAGTCGGTCTGTGCGGTGGGTATGGCCGCATCTTCCGCCCCCCCCCCCCCCCACACACACACAGGGCGGCCGGCAGTCCGTGTGGCGGGTGGCTGTTGCATATTCCTTCCCCGTAAGTGAGTTGAATTTGCCAGCTTAAATAGTACGCACTTGTAATGGAACGTGCTACTGCAGATAAACCGAGCGGTACACAATATGAACGGCAGCTTAGTATTATTATTGGACATATTTTTCCGCATTCATATAATTCAAACAGGGGAAAATCAAATTCACGCAAAATTTACGTTTTTTATCAACACTCAAATGAATTATTCAAATGAAAAGAAGAGTGTACACTGTACAGCCATAAAAATGCAGAACAAGAAGGGCACGGACAACAGCCAACATGAAAATAATATAACTGCACTATAGCCTCCCGAGGCTTGTCCTAAGTCACAAAAGTTGGCGCTGCAAGTACAAAGCCTACATGTGGAACTGCCAAATCTGCCAATTATCCGCACTGTGTCAAATATTTGCCTTCGGCTGTTCCGGGTCAGGTCCGCACGCTAGAATACGTGACTGGTTCATCGATATTCTCAGTCTGACTGCGTCGCTGGTGTTTTGCAATGCTACATCGCTGAGTTTTTAGCAGCCAGGAAATATGCATGCGATATCCATCAATTTTACTTGTGAACCTATTCAAAAATATTAGCCACTACTCAAAAGCATGGTATGCTATAAAGCAAGCATACCCAGTAAGCATACCTACTACCTACTATATAACAGTTCATTATTTTCTGCGCTCTTCGATTTCATATCTAGTTGAGAAAGAATTATGATTGAAAATAATTGTACCTAATGTTTGGCACCTGGATTATTCATAGATAGCTCATTCATAGGTGATTCATATCTCGGTCCATCTATTGCGGAATGCAATATTCACCTGAAAATGGGCCACAGCAGTGGACAGTGAACACGACTTTTCACTCAGCTCTGGTATCGGCTACGGGAGGCACGAACCACCAGGGATATGATGGTGGGTTTTGCGTCATTTACGCCAGTTTACGCACGTAGCGACCACACATTCACAGAGACGTTCAGACAGAAGTGTGTGACAGGGAAAGGTGGCAGCGGCCGAGGGCAGATAACCGCAGCAGCTGACCGCTACTGCGAGCCGCAAGTCATCCGCATTAAGGCTTGGGTTAATAGTTAACCCTATTAGTGGCAGGCTCCTGGCTACCCCTATTAGTGGCAGGGGGGGGGGGCTGTTTACGACCCCCCCTTGATATCTCGAGATCTAACGGGCCGATTTTCAAAATTCAAACGGCATTCGACTTCGCTCAACGTGATCTACATTTCTAAAAAAAAAAATTAAGAAAATGTCAAAAGGGGGGTTGAGGGGGGTAAAAACGGGCAAATTGCAGATACATTTTAGACTGCTTATCACGGCCAGGTTTCTGAACCAATCTTAACGCAACTTTTGCCGATCGATAAAGAATGAACCAGGAATTCACATGGATCCTAAAAATATGCATTTTCAAAAATCATAGGCGGATACAATCATTGAGATTGGGGGTACACAAAAAGTATAGCAAATAAGGTTTTTGTTGGTACTGTTTCTAAAAAGGGTGGTAATGGTCTTGTTATGTTACAATTTTCTTATGAGAGAACGACTACAATTGTATTGGTCATGCATAGGCGGTGTCAGGGCACCTATGTTGGGAGGTAAAACATAACCCCCCTTTTTGGACGCCTGGATCCGCCTATTATAGCAAAAACGTGTCAAAAGAGGATGCACAATAACTTTGTATATGTTATCACATGATAAAACTGGTGCATACAGTTATAATACATCAGCATCGTGATCATCGCCCAAATGACTCGCTTCACGAATAGGACCCCCCAATTCCCAGTGCTCTGGAGCCGCCCTTGGTAAAGTTATGAACTTGAAATTTTCAGGGAATGTGCCCAATTTAGTTTTAGGAAAAGTCAGAAAATTTCAGCATCGTAGCTTCAGCGGTTTCGGAGATATTCCCGAAAAACCTGAGGGGTGGATGAAAACAACCCCCCCCCTGCCACTAATAGGGTTAAGCCAGTAGATCGTTGTCAATGAAGGATGGGGCTGGGGAAGTGGTGATGTCAAACATTAATATCACAACCAGTTAATGGGCACAGCACACCCAGCATCTATCAACGTTCCGCGCCTGAACCATGTCTCGCTGCTGCCCTTCTCCGTCTGGGGAAGGTGGGGGGGGGGGGGCAGGGGTGACGAGCGGCAGGCCCCGCGACAGGTCGAGCCACCCGACCGTAACCGTTGCCCGTGGTCACGGTGACCACTTTGTGTGCATGTTACAGAAGCATTGGGTCGCCTATCGACGGAAACGGGGCAGTTTAGGGACATTAAATGTTACCTCTATTTGATGTCGGAAAAGGTAAATGGTCTTGACGGCCCCACTGCCGGAAATTGAGGTTCAAACAGCGACCGCGGCGCCTGTCGGCTGCATAAAGGGTTTCCAAAGCACGGAATGGGAGGTTCGACTTCATCACCCGACTGGAGGATGGGGTCAAGTACTGAGGGGAAGGAGCACTGACAGTTGTAGTAAAACCACACAGCAAAGCGGCGTCAACGCAGGCAGCGATAGCATGGAAAACAGCATTTTCATCGGATATGGATCACTTTGCCAAAGCACTGGAATCACATACAAATTTTCTAGCACTGTTATCAAACAAAGCTGAAAATTCACCGTCACTCTTCAATTCTATGTACAAGGGTGAAAACACGGTAGCATAATGCCGACTAAAAGCGCAACAAAATTTATCTAGCTAATGTATCTGTGCCTTGCATCAAAGCAAATCAAAACACCTGCCAGAGGTCGTGCAGTAAAGAAATGTCTAGAGGGTCATCAGGACTAACGACATCGGTCTGCCGCAGCAATATTTGGTGGCTAACAACACTAATTACGCAGAGGTTAGCGAGCATCACCTGGATTCATAATATGATGTCCAATGCGACCAAAACCACCAAAGTTTGCAGGTTATGAGTCTTGAACCACCCTAAAGCCAAGAAACGACTGAACATGGCCTTGAGGTCGTCGGTTTATATGGGAACTTATCACCGGATAATGCAGAACTAGGAAACTTCGAAACTGTACGTAAATTATTTAGACCTAATGCAACCTGATTTTCGTTTGCATACTCATATTGCTAGGTTATTTTTTAGCAAGAAAAGAACGACGGACTCACGCCCACACTGCACGGACAACAACCACACCACTTCTCGTATACGAGGAAATTCGGGGTTCAACTGCCTGGAAATGGCCGGAATGACCGTAAAAGCTCTCGGACAAACACGCCAATGCCGCGGCCGCCCGCCGGACCGGCCCTGTTGAACGAGGGGCACCGAGCCGTGAACGGAGCAACGGCGCGCCCAAAACAAGTTCTCTGTCACCGAAATAGCCCCAACTTCATCAGCATGCGACGGACGACATCCTGGACTCTCCTATAAGGACAGTGCAATAGAGCAGAAACGTTGATTCTAATCAGCAGCATTATTTCGGCGAAAAGAATGTATGGTCTCTCCTTTTCATCACAAAACATATTGTTCGTACGATGTTTAAAGCGCATTGAAACATTATTAATCACGCAATGTCAAAATAATTGATTGAGGTTTGCAATCGGACGTCGACTATGACCAACGCAGTACGGGCACCCTTAAAACTCATAGTCAACACTTTCAAGGTTCATTGCTGTCGGATCATCCCATTCTCTCCGTTACCCGTTGGCCGTTACTATCACTCATCGGATGGTATTTCGCGTCCCCGTCCCCTAAAAAAATAAAAATAAATGAAGATAAACATTGTGAGCCTAAAAAAGGGACCACCCAGTTCACCATATTAACCCGCGCCCCACTGGGGTCTGCGTATAACACGCCCTACTGGGGGGGCTATTCATAGCCCCCCTCCTAACTCCGAAACTACTGGGCCGATCGTCAAAATTCAAACGGCGTCTGATAGCCCCGGAAAAACTGTCGAGCGAAACCTAATTTCATTGACGTCACAGGTCAGGTCAAGTAAAAATTATTAGCATTTTGGCTTCTTCACGTTTTGGGCTCTGGCCGCCGTCTTACAAGTCAGATCAGGCTCATTTTTGGTTCACACACTCGTGAACAGATGCTCTAGATACTCTGAGGGTACCAAACTTGTACTTTGATTTTCAGGTCAAGGTCAGGTCATCACAGGTCACGAAAATATTATATCATCCGTCGGTCACGTGACACATGTTTTATGGTCCATTTAGGCCAAACTTTTCGAATTTGATGTCGTCTGTTTAATTCGAGGTCATTTTGAGTGAAATTTAGCTTAGGTCAGGTCACTTTCAGGTCAAAAAAGGTCAAATTTTGAAGTTAAAATTTTCAACAAAAAGGTGTCTATTGGATGCAGTTTGAGCTCAGGAACACGATGGTGCTATTTATATTGGCGTTAGATGTCAAATTCGAGCTGAAAAATTGATTTGAAAAATTAATAATTGTTTATTTTTTGCAATAATGCGTATAACTTGGCCATTTTTGAAGATATTTAGCTAAAACTTGCTAGAGTTAGTTATAATAATGCGTTCTTTCACATATATTCCGTTTTTTTCGAAAAGACAAAAAAAAAGAAAAAATGTAAAAATATAAATTTTGAATCTTATTATATGAAATTTTCGAAATTTTCAAAATTTCGAAAATCCGAGATAGCAGTTTGATAGCGCAGTCTATTCTGAGTCCTCTCATGCAAAGAAATTGGATCTAGCTTAAAAACTGAGCTCTTGGGAGCGATTGCCGTGGTTCAATGTTTTGCGTCGAAATCGGCCGAACATGACGTCACTCTGACGTCATTTCCGGCCGACCTATGGTAGGTACGAAGTTCAAATTTTGACACAAGGTGTCAAATTGATGCAGCCGAAGGTACTGAAAGTTTGGCGTCGATACGTCAAGTGGTTTGGAAGTTATTGCAGAAAAACGGGAGGGGGGCTATAAATAGCCCCCACCCCCCCCCCCCCGTGGGGCGCGGGTTAAGCTCGCTTGTGTAAGTATCTGAAAAAAAAAATACGTAATGTGCTGGTGCGAGCGGTCAGAGCCCGCAACCCACGGGACCAAAACACACGCCACCCCGAGTCAGGAGTAGGACCGTCCCAGCGCCGCACAAGAACCGCTAGCGATTCCCGCGGTGCGGCACCGGCCACTAAAGACGACCTCGTGACCCTGACCGGGTGGCGGCCGCCGGGTCCGACGGAGTGTGACCCGGCGGAGACGTCGCCGACAGCGCCGGCGGACCCCGGCTGTCGGCCGCCTGTTGACCCACCCCTCGTTAGCCGTGTTTGAACGTCAGCTGCAGGTGGATGGCGGCAGCCAGGGCGTCACTGCCGCATGCCACACACTCCACGACATCTCGCAGATCCGATCGGCGATCCTATCCAGTTGTTTTTAATACTGGTTTCAAAACGCGTACTTCAGAATACAATTGAACCCTGTAGTTTGTGATGTTGGAGGCCATTGGTGACTGCGATCAGTCAAGGTCAATCCACCTTTGGTCACTTTTTTTGCAGACAAATGCGCATTTACCATATGCGAATGAATCATGAGCAGATCGGTCTCTCTCGCGGGCGGTCATGTCCTCGGTGTTCTGATTTCCCTTAGCATGCAGCGACAGTTGCAAATACTTCGTCCAGCCGCAAGCGTACTCGCTGCGCCGTTCGGGTCCGGTAAACTCCATAGGTAACCCAGTTACGATCGCCTAGAACAAACGACAGTCTGCCATTTCAGTGGCGTTCATCCGACACTAATCGCGGAACACATGGGCAGGGGACGCTGTGAGGGTCACCGAACGGCGCAGTATTGACGGACGGAACCAGGGGGCCACCGGTGAACGCTGGTAGTGGTGGATATTGAGTTAGTGACCAAGTGGACATGGGGCGATGACTAGGTGAACAGGTGGATTACACTTGCCAGCCCTCGGGCTGCGATTGTTGAATGTCTGTTGATAGACCTTAGCTGCGGCATGACTCCGCGAGACAAAGACAAGACATGAGACACGGATGCTGTCGTCCGGTTCATGCGACGGACTGGTCTCTTTTGTCAGAGGGAGGCCCGATAATCGGCCTGCCGCACATCGCTGGACACATAAAGGAGAAGATAAAGACAACAGATTGATAGACAATTGAATTGTTCCTAAGCGGATGACCACAAAAAAATAGCGGCGAGGGGCCGCGATGAAAAAAAAAATAATGAGTGGGTGTCAGAAGTTTATCACTTAAAGGGACCCTCCCACCTTCAAAAAAGCTAATGAATTGGCATAAAAGCGATGTCTCTCGGTTAAGAAAGAGCACAAACGAAAATCCACCAAATTTCACCGAAAAATATTTGCTGGTTTTCAAGATATTACACTTTAACTTTTGTTTACCTCTTGGGAACTGAGAAAAGAAAACTGCAGACTTTGAAATCAAATATATTTATAAAAATATTAAATAGATTAGATAAATTACTTTTTATAGCAAGAATATTTCAGACAGTAGGCAGCATGATAATATAAAGGCTCGTTTGCGTATTGAAGAGCAACAGAGGACAGGTTAGCAATCATCAGCATGATAACCAGCAAATATGCGGACGATGTTCTGGATGACCTTGCTCGCTGCAGTCATGCTCATGACTCATGATAGCCGTTCGGGCGTGCAGGTAAATCTAGTCAGGCGATGGATTCAGATAAGCCCATGTGTCCCGAAGTGGGGCCGGCTCTCTCCCGAGTCCCGAGACTGTCTCCGCGCCAGGAGCGTGCAGTGCTCACGGTCAGGAGCCGGGCCGGAGTGACGCCGCCGCCGACTGCGCCGCCGCGTCGGACGCGTCGGCGGCGGGCCGTCGGTCCGGCGCGCGGCACCGACAGTCGCCGCCGCGCCCGTCCGCCCGCCGCACGGACGTCGTCGCCGTCGTCACCGACACCGTCACCGCCGCCCAGGACACAGGGCACTGGACCACCGTCACGGTCAGGTGAGCTGAGCGCCCCACCGCGCTCCATCACTTTACCATTCAGTTCCCAGTCGGTTGCTCACCAGCAGCCCTGTCACTTCGTGACCCTAACGCGCAATGCCGCCCCCCAGCCAGTCTCACTTGCCATTGACCACTCCACATAATGAACATCCGAACGACCAGAGGGCCTCAGACAAACGTGACTGTGAGCATCAAACATCATCGTGTCGGACGTATTCGCAGAGCTCACCAAGCTGGTCGGTATTGTTGGTACTGAGTCTGACTACCGATGTCTCCATAAGTCAGCGTTCCCTGCCGGCTCGACCCTCCCAGCAGGAAGCGTCGATCGCGTCCAATTGATGTTTTCCCGGTCGGGCCGACAGCCGAGGCCACTGCGCGAGCGGCGTGAATTGTGGAGGACGTCAAGGGGCCAAGGGCGCGCGTTAGCGGTCATCAGTTCTCCGCACAGTCTAGGCTCCAGCTACCGTCTGTTTGTTTAGTAGAAGAGATATTATTCAGACAGGTTGGAGAAGTGCCGGAGATTTTTTGAAGACCGAGGTTTCCATTTTTCCTCCCAGAGCAAGTTCAGTAAGATATTTCCCATACGTCGTTCAATATCTATTCAGAAACTCACAATTTAATTATTGAAATCACCTTTTTTAAAATTTTTATTAAAAAATCACCAGAACTGTAGGCCATCAACCCGTGTCGGAAAACAGTGCAGGAAAGATCACGTGCAAATGTTTCCCGCACGGCTAGGATAATGCTAAAGGGATATCTCGGCGTATGGGAAAAGTTCATGCTAGATTTAAATGTCTCACATTTGCCGTAAAGAGTTCAAGTGTAATTTGATCATATACAGATGTTTGTCGTGACAAAACTCGCTCATATCGGTAGCTCAGATAATGCATATCATCTATAATTTTTTTAGGCGCTCTAGCATTTCATTATCAATACAGTCGGACGTGGAATCTCGCTTGCTGCGACGCTCCAGCTCCTAGCTCGCAGCGTCGGTGAGAGATGCGATGCCGCACAACGCCGTCGATGGCAGCCGAAAATGTTACTGGGAGCGGAGACCAGTAAAGACAACTCTTTTTTGCGAATGCCGAGAATACCACGTATCTATCAGTGTTTTTCTTGCGTAGAAAAGCTGTATTACCCGTCTAGAAAAGGTTAAAAAAAAAACAATCGGTGCATCGTCCATCAAGGTTAGCGAGCACCTGGATAGGGCGCATAATGCATATGAATCATGAGGGTTATCTCGTCACCTATTATATGAATACTGTATGGGGTAGCAGGCAATGCTAAAAAAATATTGTCCGATGTGACGTCACTGTAGCCCGAGGGTGAAGACCGAACCATGCTTTATTGCCCGAGGCGTAGCTGAGGTTTTCGCCCGAGGGTTACAGTGGCGTCACAGAGGGCAATAATTTTTGTTTCTTATTGCCCCTACCTCGTACAGTAATCATTTTATTATATGGCCCACCTCAACTCGCTAATAAATATCGTCAAATATGTCACCACTCAGAAGAAAATTGAAAAAGGATTCAGAAACGCGCGAATTAATATTCCCGCTGTCATGGTGTCACTAACAAAAACATGCATTCCTTCAGAAGGAAATTAAATGTGAAAATTGCGGTCAACAGTCAAAATTATTACACACCCATTTAACATACAAGCCATGTAATGAATGATTATTCTTGCACTCATTAAAACAAAATTGTATTTTGTCCCGAAAGCGAAATTATTGCCCACCAAATTCTTATATATGTCAAACAACGTTTCCTGATAACGTCTCTTTTGAAATACGTGGCGTCGAAATAGCTCAAACTTAACAACAATGTACATATGCACATGCATCTATCTACACAAGCATCTATGTATGTACTCATGGACTCATCGGGATTCATCGCCTGGCTAGATTTGCATAAACACCGAACGGCTAGCCTGACTGCTGCAGGCTGCAGGGCAGGCGTGTTTATACAGGACATCGTCGGCATGTTTCATGCTTATCATGCTGATGGCTGATGGCGTATCCTGTGTATTTCTCTTCACCATGTGCAAACGACCTTTTTGATTACCATGTAACACATCCTTCTTCAACCTTGCCCGTGACGCCCACGTCGTAAAATAAGCGAGCTCATATTGCTAAAGCAGCTAATTATGCAAGAATGCAAAAGTGGCGAAAAGTAGTTTCGTGCAGTGTCCAGTTGCACCCTTTTTCACAAAACTCCTCTCCACCTTTCAGACTGTTTGACAAGTTGTCCCGTTGACTTGATTCTTTCGTACTCCTTTGACATGTCATATGAAAAATGGCAGCCATAAAATCGATTTAAGCATGCATATTTGCAATTGCATTTTAACACTTCTAAAAAAAACATGCAAGCTTTCGTAATACTCTGCAATGTTATCACGACAATATATACATATAGAAAATGCAGACAAAGGATCTAACTTCCTGCGAAGTTAGTTCAGCGTTTGACTATGTAGGAGAGCAGGGGGCTTATATCAAAGTTAAGGGAAAAAGCAAACTTGAGAAATGAAATAAAACCGAAACTTTTCTCAGCACGTTCACGCCACTGCCACTCGAAAGTCTACACCAGACAATGAGCAAAGCCGCGAGTTTGCAGTGTGCACTTCCATCGGGAGAGCTGGCGCCGTCCGTGCCGAATAGTCAATGTGGCCAGTCTTTGTGCGGGCCCGGTGGGCCGCGCACTGGTGTGCCGGGTCACTGACGGCGCCAGTCTGACAGAGTGGCCGGCTTTGTCGGGGGTCGCCCACCGGCCGTGTGACGGAGCGGTGCCGTTTGAGGGTTCCCACCGATCTCCGAGCCGTTCTGACGAGGTCACCAGCATGACGAGTGGAGAGCTGGAAGCGGAAGGGGGAGTTTCTCCTCCCATGATGATTTGGTGTGACAGCGAAAGCCGCGAGGCTACATATATCGCACACACTTCTCGCCTTTCTTTTCAGTGTGCGGGATAATTACCAGTTGAAGGGCGGGAACCATAATAACCGGGGCCGTAGTTGAGCAGAGGAAGCAAAAGTGTGTTTTCTTTTTTTTTTTTTTTGCTCGGTGCTTGTAGCTGCTAAAAATGACTTTGAAAATAGAAATCATTGTGGACAACATTGGGATGTTCGATTTAGGAGTCAACTTTAAACAAATATTGTTGAAAAATGACATGGTACTTGGTCGCTCATAGTAGTATCATATATGCTCTTTTTTTTGTAAACGCATCGAAAAAAATCAAGCCTCAAACTTATTCAGCAAAATAAGATTTTTTAATTCGATAGGGCCATTTTGTTACGTGGTAGACGCGACGTCTCTGGTGGCGTTTACTTAAGTTATGCTACTTTTTGGAAAGAACAGGCATGCAGTGTCGTCACAAAATCAGTCTGGACTCAAAAAATCTCGATGAATTCAGGCGACATTTAAATATACCATGTAAAATTGATGTAGGACAAGCCTAAGAAAATGTCAAGGCGATCATTTGATTAGTATTTGTTACCGCGAAAAGTTGGCAGGGGACGTTAAACGCCAAACAGTAAACACCCTCAATCAATGGCAGGCTAATGATGTTATCAGCGCTCTCTGCAACCATTATTTCCAGTAAAAAAAAAATGTTCATGATGAAAAGCACTTGCATATTTTTCCACAAGGAAAACTGTGATGAATAATATCCAGCCTAGCCTAAATATCCCAGTAATGACGCACAAACAGTAAATCAATTATGGACCATACAGAAAACATGAGGTAATATGAAGATGAATCGTTTCAAATTATGGCCTGCGAGAGGGTACACAACATAGCTGTACCTATATAATGAAACAGAAAGCTCGCTGGTACTGTCCTTATCGCGCTACTAATTATCAGTGGAACCGTCACCGTGCTACGGGCAGTGCGTCGACTACGATCGATGTTACCAGTCTTCTAGTGTTCGATTATGCGTGGTGGCGGCTGCTGTGGTAGCCATTTTCAGCGTTACTGTATCGTAGTCATCATGCAATTATTGATTATTGATCATGTATTAAAAATATTTATGCAGAGTTGATAATCAAAATATTCACCCTGACTTCAGTCTGCTTCGGTAACAGACAATCAAAGTGGCTATAGGTCACACCACAGTACGGTCCTCCAGCTAATCCACTTCATCAACAGTCCATATTGCTCCCTTTGACAAAGGAGAAGAATTCACCGTTGTTTATACAGATGTCAGCAGATATTTCGATAAGATATGACACCAAAATCCCAGAGACACCCAGACTCAGCCAGAAACAACCCAGACACAACAACTTTGTATGTGGATCGCTCTTAAATGTAAATACAAATACAATACAAATACAATACACTCGCCGACTCAGTTACACATCCCGACACCCCCCCCCCCCAACCCAGCGGGCAGTCGGCTGCAGCCCGGATTCCGTAGCGATCAACATACACATTACACACCCTGCTTCCATCGGTCCTATTAGTGCGCGCGCTGGGTGAACTGTCGGAGCTGTGTTTGACGCCACCGCACTGTGATTGAGTTCCGAGGCTCTCCACTGAAGCTCCCACTCGCTACTGTAACGAGGCGATTGTGCACTTATGCAGTTGGCGAAGCGGGCGCCGCAAAGGGGAGGGCAAGACGACGGCAGGGAGGAAACGACGACAATGGGGGTTAAATGAGCTGGATCGACGGGGACCGACTGGAGCTGGGAGCAGGTAGATATGGGTGGTAGAGGAAACGTGAAGCGGAGAGAAAACCCGGCAAGAGGCAGGCAATGTAAGTGAAGAGGAGGCGAACTAGTAGAAGAGCCGGGAGTGGGCTGGAGGCGACGGCAGGAAGGCTTCAGAAGAAGGGCGCAGACTGCAGCTCCTGCCAGTTGGACAGCAGAGGGGCGGGATTAGGAATAATTAGCAACAACTTATAAAGACAATGGAAGGAAGGTGAGGCGTGAAGTAGAGCTCTCGGAAGGAAGGCGGCGGGGGTAGCAGGGGAGACGGAGCGCCGCTCCGAGGTCACGGCCACGGGGTAGCAGGAAAGGGCAGAGGTAGCAGGGGAGGCGGAGCACGGCTCCGATGCCACGGGGGTATCAGGGGACGCTGAGCGATACTCCGAGCTATGGGGGTCGCAGGGGAGGCCACGGGGGTTGCAGGCGAGGCGGAGTGGTGCTCTGAGATCACGGGGGCAGCAGGGCGGGCGGGGCGCCGTTTCGGGTTGACCGGCCGGTGCTGAATTAGTATCGCTCACCCCACTGATACGGATACAGCACATTCACGATCGGGGGTCATCCAATGACCATCCATCGCGCTGACCTCTCGACCTCCGACAGCCGAGCGATGAAACGCCGCGAGCGTGCCGCGCCGAGGGCAGCCGGCATCTCATCCCGCCTCGCGCCGCAGATTCATGGCTTTGCAGAAAACATGGTTCGCAGAAGAACATACATTGCTAATCCGCCGTATGTGCTCAGCAAGTTGTCCCGCATTACTTATCGAACTAGAAATGTTGCCGTGTTTCGACACTGGAATTCCCGGGAGAAAATCTTTAGTTTACGAGATCATTGTTTGATCAGTATGGGTGGCAATTAGTGAGTCCTTTCATTTGGCTACTACGGCATACATATACAGTAAAATTAGCACACAACCTTACCACATGAGCTAAGAGATCAATGTCACTGTAAATTGTTTTTCTGTTCTTTTTTTAATTTTTACTCAGTGGGCAATTTATAATTTTTGGCGCTACACCATTATTGTGGACCTCATAAGAAATGCAGTACGCATTGAATCGATTCGATACGTGTAACCAAAAAAGCAAAAATATTCTGCATCAAGGGTGCGCAGAACAAACAAAAGTAGGCATGTACTTACTAGGAACACGTGTGTTCACTGACGACGCGAAATGCCACTTCGAGTCAAGCCCGTGGGAAAAAGGCGATACATTAGTTTGCCTACCGCTCCAGCGTAGGACTGTGTAATGTGTGTGGACGATACATCACCTCTTTAGGTGCATTACGCACTTTTGTGCAGTCAGTAACAAATAACCTTCCCTGTCCATTACCTGGTGGATATGCATACAGAAGCCAGTTAATTGTTCGCGTCTTCCGCCTAGCCTACAATAAACCTTTGTAAATATTCCAGTGCGGGTACTTACCTTACTTTTCGCTTCCCTCACGGCGTTTACGGAAACGGAAGTTCGTGTATTGCCCCCCCCCCCCTCCAACTCCCTAATTTCGATAAATCAGTGTTGTGCGTGGCCCGCCTTCATTTACTAATTAGTATGGCGGCGGCTGGCACGGCAGGCGGTGGGTGGGCGGTGGGCGGTGGGCGGCAGACGGTGGGCGGTGGACGGTGGAGGGTGGGCGGTGGGCGGTGGGCAGTGGACGACAAGCGGCGGTCGACGGCGGGCATGAGGGACCTCCAGCCTTCGTTTATTGGGACGGGCTTTTATCAAGACTTGTTGAAAAAAGCAAAAGCTACTACAGCCGAGGCAACAGAACGCCTTTTTCCTAATTTCACCATTCGGTTTTGCATCCCTTGCAGACAAAAATCTTGAGTTCACTCATAGACCTCTGGTTCACTGCATGAGTCGAAGGGCAAAAGAGCATTATGTACACTTAGACATCCCTCGTCAGTAAAAGGTGTGTAATTATGCCCGTGCCGATATATGTCTGCTGTGTAAAAAAAAACGACAAAGTGGCTTCTTCAGAATCGGGTTTAGTTTTCAGTATCTCGGAATTTCAAGAATTGGATGTGGCAAAAATGAGTTCATTTGAATTAAAAGATCCAGCAGCGATATCGTTTGGAATTCATCTAATTCCTAATTAGTATCATTATTGTACAAACTGCCCAACGAGTCTGAAATCGTGGCCACGGCCGTCGCCGCGGCGGCGCGGCGGGAGGGAACCGTGCCGACCCAATCAGAGTCCCGGACCGCGCCGGTCGGCCGTCTGCGCGCTGCCCCGCCGCCCAATTAGGCGGTCCGGGGTCCAATTAATCGCAGCCACGCTGTCGCCGCGGCTCAGCGCGGGGGGCGGAGTGAGGGGTGGGAGGCGATCGGTCGATCTGGAGCGGCATACCCACCAACAGGTGGCGAAACCTGATCACCGGCTCCGCGATGGAAGCCGCCCCAGTCGCTGCTCGCACGTCGCGCCGCTACGGCTCTGTTCATCGCTGCCGAAAGGCTCTGGCGAGTGGCGGCTCTTGTGTTAATTTATCGACCCCGAGTGCGGCGTTCCGCAATCCGCGGCATTGTTTTACATGGCGGCCGATGCTACCAATCAGGACTGAGTGCTGGGAGCAGGCCGGTCTGGCTGGCTGCTGTCCAACAACAACCCGCACTGGGCGCCGCAGATTGTGTTTAACTCGGTCCGTAGTGCGACACCACTATGCTCCTCGAGTGATACTGCTGAAAGAAGGCCTGTCTGTCCACTCGAGGAAATGCTGGCTCTGAAGACGGTCACCTAGGAGACCGACCCGCGAGGTTATTTTATTACTAATACGGTCCAACTCACAACATCAACACAAAGCTAAGGCACAAATTTAACCCGACAACTAGTCGTTTTCCCTCCGAACTGAGGCACCAGTGCAGAGGCAGCAATGCACAAAAATCATTCCACTCGATGGCCACACTACCCTTCGACGCAGCGGCATCCCTGGAATTTTCACACAGACATCATAAGCCAATAACGGAATAAATTGTCTATGAATGTTTCACGCCTCTGGTTGTGTCCTCACACGCAAGATGGTCGCTTCCGAGTTAACCCGCGCCCCGTTGGGCTACCGGCGGACCCTACCACCCGTAGGGGGGGGGGGGCCGTTTCGGCCCCCCCCCTAAGATCTCGGAAAGTTACCGGCCGATTTTCAAAATTCAAACGGCGTTCGATAGCCCCACCCGGGAACTACCTTGTGACCAAATTTCATTGACCTAGGTCAAACCGATGACGTCACAGGTCAGGTCAAAGGTCAGATTTTCACCGTTCACAGGCAATTCAAGAAATGTGCTGTGAAAGCGAGTAAATTGGTAATTTATTGAAAACCATCGATGGTACATTGTTCGTCAAACACATACTTTGCTATCTGAGGTCACTGATACCAGGTCAGGTCACAGCGAGGTCAGGTCACCGGGGGTCACAATATGAATGTGTCGTGTGATACATGTTTTATGGTCCATTTTACATGACAAATGCGATTATGTGGGTTAGGCAGCCTTTGGGGCCAGCCTAGGTCACGTTTTGGTGAAGGTCAGGTCAAGGTCAGGTCAAATTAGGTCAAATTTCAAAGTTGATATTTTTGCATAAAATGGGTATCGATTCGATGCAGCTCGTCACGGGGAGTCTAATGGTGGTCTTCGTTTTGCTCTACGAGTTCTAGAATTGCCAAAAATTGAGTTTGAAAATTTGACGTCATCATTTTTGAACAGTTTTTTCGCTATAACTTGGCCAAAAAACGAGGTATCGATCTGAAATTTGGTATGTAGATAGAAGACGGTAGGCACTATCACATATATTCCGGTTTTTTCGAAACTCAAAAAACTTTTTGGATTTTTGGCGAATATATCCAAAAAAATGTTTTTTGATTTTTGGGGGTCAAAACTCAGAAATTTCAAAAATTCGAGATAGCAGTTTTGTAGCCCTGTCAATTCTACACCTTTTATGTCTTGATCATTTTTCTGTATCTTCAAAGCTGTAGTCCTGACAGGTCTTCTCGCGAAGGTCTTTTTTCGGTCGAAAATGACAGAACATGACGTCACTCTGACGTCATTTGTGGCCAACCTATCATAGCCTCTGGAAAAATTTTTGGTCACAATGTGTAAAATTGATACCCGGAGGGGTCCTGAAAGTTTGGTGGCGATATCTCCAGCCGTTTAGGAGATATCGACCGAAAAGGACAGGGGGGGGCCGTTTCGGCCCCCCCCCCCCTACGGGGCGCGGGTTAAGACCGCTGCGCCGGCGGCAAGCGAACAGACCCCGGCGTGCGCCCCACCGCGGTAGCAGGGTCCTCCGGGCGTGTGATACGTCCGTCACGCAACTGCAGAACGGACGCGCGCTGCCCAGCCTCATCAAATAGGCATGTCTCCGCGGCGCCTCGGGACCGGTCACGCCGCACGGCGAGTCAAGACGACGCTCGACGTCTTCCGTGCCATCGTTATACAGCTATTCCTGCATCTGCAGAGAGGCTTCGGCATGACTGCGAACACAGCCGGAGGGCGACGATGGTCTCACCGGATTTCACAGCGGGATTCTGGATTTCACAGCGGGGTTCCCCGGCTTCGTGAGTGCCAAAAGTGGCCGGACCTGTCATCGCTCGGTCCTGCCCTGGTTTGAGGGAGGCGTGAGTTCAGTTCAGTGTCCGGCCCCGGGAGGTTGATCGGTACGTGCCCCCCCCCCCCCCTACGGCCTGTGCCGCCCACACCACCTCGTCATCGACATGTACCCAGAGACGATGGCAGGTCACATCCTCCGCGCAGCAGCCGGGCCGACCCAAATCGAATTACCGGCCACCGAAGGCGTCATGTCTCCGGGCGACCGGCTCAGCGAAATGTGGGAAGTTTGATGCCGACACCCATTCTCGAAATTCGTATATGCATGGACGGAAGTAAAGTCCGTGTTTACAGGGACGTCCACGTTTTTCGGTGTCACGCCGTTGCCGTTGAATGTTCGACGATGCCCTCTTGACATGACAACAAGCGAAGTTGCCCGCTTGTTACTAGCCCGATTCTGTGCCGAAATTGACGTGTTTAAGGGTAGAGAATTCGACCGACATACATGGACCAAAAAAAGATGTGATAAGGGTGTTTGCATGGACAGTGGGCGGAGCCTAATTTCTCTATGAGTTATTTTCATATATCCATGGACTTGTGGGCGGAGCTTAACACAGTCCATGTAAGCACGGTTTTATTCGCTTACTCGATTCGAAAGCATGAACCCGTTCTAGTATCACCTTTAATCGTGTTTTATCGCCATTAGATTGTATGTCATGCGCGTAATTTAACCCTCGCCCATATCGTTGGTACGACCCCCTCACCTTTTCGGCCCTAATAAATAACCTGAACTCATGTGACCTTTAGGAAAAATCCGAGATGTACAAGGTGTGAGGCCTCTAGATGATATTAGCCATTAGGCACTGTAAGTTTCATCTCCCTTTGAAAGCTCCTCTGGCACTGAGATCGTTGCGAAGTTGCGACATTTTAGGACCGTGCAGATGCTCACTTATGTCGTAGGTCATTGACTTGACCTGACCTGAAAATGCGGATGATGTCACAAGATTCGGGTTGAATCAAATGTCAGGTATGCTAAGGTCCAGCTCTCTATCTCCAGCGTGTCCCGAGCTATCGTAAAAAAAAAAATATAAAAGGCGCGGCGCTCCCCCCCCCCCTACCATTCGGCCGGCGAGCGTTAGTTAAACCGCGCCTGACAGGGAGGAGGGCTATTTAGAGCCCCTCCCCCTCCCTACACACTATACACAAACATATAAACACTAAAATGTGTGTGCAAATTTTATATAAAAATGTGTGGAGATCTGATGATTGTTCGGAATGATGAACTCGAGTGAAGCGTGAATTGTCGGCACCGATAACCCCGTCAAAGAGCAAGAAAGTAGCTGCTAAAGAGTTAAATGAGGTCATATCACATGGGCATGAATACACTTACTATCGACTGTTCGAATTATTCAAATGTATTGCTTAAGTCTCGCTCAGCTTCCAAATTCTGCAGAACAGAAAAGACTCGGTTGATTATTGTTGCGAGATACACAGATGAGTTTTGAAATAAGAAAAAAATGGAACGCTTCACACTATATATTATCAAATATCAGCCTCGCAAGTCAGCATGAATGATCAAAGAATGATATTACCTGGCGAACTGAGGGCAAACAATTGCATAATTTTAAGCCAGCTGATAATGATTTTCTTCGCGGTGAAAGGTAATCCGTCTATGTGATTGCGTCATACCGCCGCTCGTCAGGTCCGCATGAGCCATGAACAGGGCCAGGTCATTCGTTCGCGCGCCACCAGCGCGAGCGGACGGCGAATGCCGAGCGCATCAGTTTACATAACAACTTTGCACATGTTGAGGCGGAACAAGCAAATCCGCTGCCACAGACGAGGCATCTTTGTCACCACGCACCTTCATGAATGTAGACAATTAACATGAGTGTATGCCTAAACCTTGAACATGAATCTCGAGCCGCAGTCAACGGCGGCAGAGCGCATATTCTGGGCGGGCACGCACACGCGGCGGCTGCCGACTGTGCGCGCGCGTGGGGCGGTGGCACCAGTGGACGGGCGTCTAGCGTGCGCGTGGCGGCATCGGCGCCGGTAGACGGCCGTCTTGGCGCGCGCGCGGCGGCGGCGGCGGCTGTCTTGGCACGCACTCGTCGGCCAGCTGGACGGAGTCAGAGCAGCCAGATTCCCAACCAGAACTGACGGTCTTCCGATGCAGCGTCTTCAGTACGGCCAGAGACAGACTCGTTGTCCAGCGCCTCAGTCTCCTCCGTCTGGCATCACACAGGGGTGGGGCTGGGTTAATACAGGCTGACACGGGGAGTAGTTAGGTTTAATACCGATCTGGCAAGAGAGAGGATAATGGGTCAAACACTGAGCTGACACAGGAGGAACGGCTGGGTCGAACACCGAGCTGACAAGGGGTGGGGGCTGGGTCAAATACCGATCTGACACGGGGAGGGGTCTGGGTAAGACATCAGGCTGACACAGAAGAGAGGTTAGATCGAACACCGAGCTGGCACGTGGGAGTAGTTAGGTCTAATACCGACCTGACACGATGGAGGGGGCCGGGTCAAACACCGAACAAACACGGGGAGAGGGCTGGGCGAACACCGAGCTTTCAACGCATAGGCGGTTACTCGACAGGCCGAAAAGGGAATGTCAGAGAGTAAGTTACCACAGGAGCTAATGCAAAAGGTAGCTGATATTAGGAAAGATAATTACTGACAGCACGGACACGGAAAAAGGCCAAGCTAGTAGTACGAGACACAATAAAGTATCACAAATTACCAAGAACACGTCGTTGGCGGTTCATGGTACGGCACATAATTGCCGCACAACTGCTATACGAGGCTCGGGAGACCAATTCCCCGCTGACCCTGCAGATGCACTATCAGCCAAGCCAGTTCAACAGCCATATCAGAGCGACCATGACGTACATAGCTTCCATCGGTACCCCCCCCCCCTACACACACACACCTAGTACCCACCTGTTCAGTATAATCAGCTGAGATGTAGATCAGCGGCCGCCCTGCCCGCAGGTGCGCATCTCTGGGGCCGCGGCCGCCGTCAGCTGTTGTGGTGTCCCCAAAGCTGCCGCCGTAGCCAAAACAAGGCTCTTGTGGGCCTCGTAGCCGGCGACCAAGATCGCCACCATGTCGTCGCGTTCGACATCGTGGGCCGCGCCGACGATGTTTCCCCGCGCACGGAGCCGGAGGCCGTAAAAGCACGGACACTCCAGCAACACGTGCGCCTAATTGTCTGCTGCTTCGCCGCAGACCAGGCAGCGGCCTGTTGGACATTCGGTGTCACTGCTGACTGCACTGGGCGCACTCGGACGTTGGCCTTTTTTCAATCCGGTGGAGATGCTGCCCCGATCATCCCCAGTGGCCCGACCAGCGCTGATAAGTGTAACAGCCTTCTCCCTGGTAGCAGCTCGGACCGGGGCGGGGGCGCCGTGAGCTCCGCGCGCGCACTGGAGCAGAAGCGGCCCGCCGGGACCCATATGTCCCAGTCGTCTCCATCTGGTAGCGGCTTGGACCGGGGCGGGGGCGCGGTGAGCCCCAAAGCTGCCGCCGTAGCCAAAACAAGGCTCTTGTGGGCCTCGTAGCCGGCGACCAAGATCGCCACCATGTCGTCGCGTTCGACATCGTGGGCCGCGCCGACGATGTTTCCCCGCGCACGGAGCCGGAGGCCGTAAAAGCACGGACACTCCAGCAACACGTGCGCCTAATTGTCAATCGGATGTCCCGTTCCTAAGATATTAGCTTTTGAAGAGCGTCCCCATGGCCGGCCGCTCATACTCAGGATTTTCCCTTAATTCAGTATGAGACTCCGCTCGCTTCGCTCGCTCCGTAACCAACAGACAAGACTCAAAGAGCATACATACATCAAAGGGGACCAGCTAATGGAGTTTTTCACAAGTTTGTCAGATACAGGAACCTGAAGAAATTAATGTACCCAATTTAAACAAAAGATGTGTGTAAACAGCTGCTCCAAGACTTCATTATCACCAAAGCAATGCCCGCTGCCCGACACAAAAGCAGGGAAGTGTTATAAACAGTGTAAAATTTTTACTTCACCGTTTCCTGTGCAGATGAAAAAAGTTTTGTTTTTTACCAGTCAGTGATGAAAAAAATTGACCGATCTTAACATGCAATGATGATTTTTACACTAACGGGTGCTATGATGAAAAGAATGACAACGTGAATTACGTCACGGTGGCACCAACAGCTCGGACAAAACATAGCCTAACCAAACCAAGCCTAAACTAACAGAACCTAACCTAAACTTACCAAAAATACACCTACAACATACATCTACAACCAAAACCTACTCGTGTCATTATTGAAAATAGACTAAATTAACTAATAACAGGAAAATCAGCATTTTATTAGCTCTTTGATGTTTGCAAATGACAAACAATGATATTTCACATGGAAAAGCACCTATACTATACATTTTTACTAATGTTTGAACAGATACTATGGAAATCTTCACCATGGTTGGTGCTTCAGTGCACCATCCAAGCCGAGGTCATTCATCCACCTTTTTGATCAGCTAGATATGTAGTTCAAGTTGCTGTCTTATTCATAGGTAATAAGAATGATCTACAGTAAGTAACATATTTATGAATATTCCTGCAGTCAATTCATTCTCAAAATTAGCTACCTAGCACATGGTTTGACAAGACTGCATGTCCGATATCATCATATCCGAGTCATTGGGTAAGAAGGTATCCAGGTACAAGGAGAAATGGGGACAGTTTTTTGAAAAGATGCTAATCAGGACAGACTCATCAAATAAATGCAGAAACATTGTTTTAGATGGGCACACGTTGAAAATATAAGCAAATGGGCTAAAATTTCATCGTATCAGTATGGACCTATGGTCATTATTCACAAGTTATGGGCAACAATCAGCACCATCTTCTCTGATCAGAGAGGATAGTGCTCGGGTTGAACGTGAACAACTTCTTCACAATGTAAAATTAAAATAATTCTGAAAATAAAAATACCTACCAGGTTTCAGAGAGCTACCCAGCGACGCATTATCATTACGTTGCTTGGTGACTGTCTGTATTTGTGTTATGTGCCTCTGATGGCATGAAATAAACGGTATTATTATTATTATTATTATTATATCCTGATCATTACCCTCTCTGAAAACGGAAGGCACGCGACGCGTTGTTTGCGCCGTAGTTTGTCACGCTGGCGCCAGCAAATGCGGCTACTAAATAATTGCGTTGCATTAAACCGAACCCGGCCCCCTATACACCGTAAGAGGTGCAATTTCCCTCGAGACATTACCCAGCCTGCATGGCATCAAATCGGAAGAAACTTGCACCACACAGTTCAAAAATGATCGAGGCTGTCACATATGTATAGTATTTGCCATATCTTTCATCAAATCATGAGATAGCTTGCGTCCATGTTGCAGCCTGGACACCAGTCCGAGGATGAAATTTTTGTTCATTTTCGAAAGGCAATATTTTTATATCAACAGCAATCTAAGAGTTTGTATGTATCTTATAACGAAGTCCAGTGTCTTATCTTCTAAAAAATGCATTACAGTCATAAAAATATTGACTAGACTCCCTACAAGCATTCTCGACTGGTGACTAAAAATCGAAGAATTTTTCATCCTCGGACACTCTGTAAGAAAACAGCTATAATTTCCCTAATATTCAATATTTTTCTATTATATCTTCAGCAAACATGGAGAACGATCCATATAACATGCTAATCCAAACAGCAGATGATTTGGAAACTTCATGAAGGCGTGAGAGATCCCCGCGGTTACCTGGAAAATTTCATCCTCAGCCTGGCCTTTTTAATGCTTTTTCATCCTAATTTCATCATTCAGTTGTAGAACTAGTTTAATGCAATTCTTCAGGGAATGTTTATACAAAAGCAATAATTAATTCAATTTTAATTTTTAGACATTATTTGATTGATAATATTGTATTATCGAGTGTATTTATCTGCACTTACCTACACCTTTTTATTGTTCTGTTTCTTTTTTTAATCGAGGCAATCACGAAGCGCATGATACATACACTGTGCTGAGATATTTCCATGTGTCATTACTATCATTGCTGATTGGAAAGGAAGGTGCGTATAATTTATCATGTATATTTTTTGTGGTTTTCATGATAGGTGCAGTTTTTAACCTTCTAACATTATTTTGGGACATTTTAACCAATTTGAATAAGGATTTGGTGCATTTGTGTTGAAAGATGAAAATTATGAGCCAGGATGAAAAATTAGCAGATTTCATTAACTGTGATTTTCCAGGCTAATACCGGAAAAATTTTACACTGGTTATAAAAGGGCTTCTTACGGGCCTGAACCATGAAGCTGTCTTAGCAAGACTGGGTCACAGGTCACACATTTCAACAAAAGGACTTACAAGTTTTGTAAACTGGGTGAGTAATAATTTAGATTGTTACCGCAATTTTCCCATTCAATTTTCTTCTCCGGGATTCCATATTTTTGTTAATGATACCATGACAACCGGCCATAATGATCTGAGCGAGTTTTAATCCTATTTCAATTTTCTTCTGGGCGCGACAAATTTAGAGACATTTATTAGCGAGTCCGAGCGGGTCATGTAATAAAATGAATACTGTAATGGGTAGGAGCAATAAGAAAAAAATATTGCATTCTGTGACATCACTGTAACTTGTGGCGGCCGAGACAAAAAGATAAAAATGATATAATTATAGATAATTATAGAGACGGAAATAAAGAACATAACAGTTTGAGAGTAGGCCGCACACTGAACTAAAAACAATTTCCAACATCGACGTTGACTCGGTTTTCTGAGCTAAAAAAAACTTGTTTTTCACGAGCGCAGCAACAATAAACGAAAATAAACATGAATCAAATAAGGCGTGATAAAATAGGAACAAAGACCTCTAATAAAAGGAAGTAAGAACTCGCCACAACACTCCCCGCCCCAGAGCGGAGCTAGAAAATAGGTATAGTAAATTGCTAAACAAAATCGATTACAAATTGTCAGGCAGAATGGGCGCAGACCAGCTCTTATTAATGGCGGCACAGCGCCTGCCGCGTCGGACGGGAGCGGCGATAAAACGGCGCAGCCCGGAAACTCCGGCGACGGCGACTTGCGACTCGCTGACTTGTGTTCTGCGTTTCGCGGCGACATATAGGTTCATGTCGTTGACGAACGCTTGGGTATGTAGGTAGGTAGGTACGAAGATAAGAAACACCGCGGTGGAGCAGGCGGCGTGGCTCAGCGCGGCCTGGATCCACCTTGGTTAGGCCACAATTCAGTGGAGCCGCTCTTTGGAGAAGCGAGCTTGAGCGGTTGGTGCGCTGGTATCAACCGGTGCGGAGGGAGGCGACGCGGCGTGGGTGCGGCGCGGCCCGAAATCACCGGCGATTATTCAGGTGATCGTTTTGGTCGGATTATTATTATTATTATTTCATTTATTTTCACCAACCACAGAAACGTGGGCGTTACAGTGAAAATAGGCACGAAGTAGGTACATACATACAGTTCACCAAGTACACAACACTGTTTTGGTTTGTGTTTCTTGTTTGTGTTTCTTGTTTAGGTTTGTGTTTCACTGTACAGTGTACACGGATGTATTTCTTGTCATGAAGAAGTATCTCGTTTTCGTTTCGATTTCTTGACATGCAGTCTTCCTCGTTTTCTTTTGAAGTCGTCTTTAGAATAGGATATAAAATATTGAAGAGGAATAATTTACTATTTAAAAGTTAAATTCATATCATGTCGGGGTCATCAATGTGGCGGCCGAGACAAAAAGATAAAAATGATATAATTATAGATAATTATAGAGACGGAAATAAAGAACATAACAGTTTCAGAGTAGGCCGCACACTGAACTAAAAACAATTTCCAACATCGACGTTGACTCGGTTTTCTGAGCTAAAAAAAATTGTTTTTCACGAGCGCAGCAACAATAAAAGAAAATAAACATGAATCAAATAAGGCGCAAATAAAGTATATATTAGAGTTCAGTGATAAGGCGTGATAAAATAGGAACAAAGACCTCTAATAAAAGGAAGTAAGAACTCGCCACAAACTCTCGCGTGAAGACCTCAACAAGCATTATTGCCCCTGGCTACGACTCGGGCGATAAACCATGTTTCGATCTTCACCCTCGGGCTACAGTGACGTCACATAGGGCAATAATTTACATGTTAGTTGCGAATCAAAGTTGATCAAATCTGCATCAAGGGTGAACCATAAATTTGCCAGATAATGGTCAAGAGAAAGGCTAATATGTCCTAAGCGGGCCGCAGTTCGGACCACGCTAATCAGATAGCATCCTCAACACAGAAGCGTTCTAAGCGTCCATTAATCGATCGCTGGAGTAATAACAACCATTACCACAATCGATGAAGGTAATGCACACGCTCAATGTGAATGAATCGTAAATGTGTTGTTATGTTCCGGTGTATTTCTGCGCACCTGGCGGCTGCCAAGCGGAATTTTTCTTTTGTAAAAGGTTTCGCTTTGTGTCAATGATGAAGTGGCTTCTTTTCCATTAATGTTCCTGGTAGCTCCCTGCGCTCGTTGGCCACACATTCACTCGTGTGAGGCAATAAAAGCAGGCCGGCACAATCAAGAAGCCTACCTCGTGTTGTGGACACTCAAGTTCCAACTGAAAATGCAGCATAAATCAAAAAGAACATCAACGAGCGCGATCAACTGGTAGTAAAAAAGCAGAGCCGTCGGCACTATACAACATCAACAGATGAAAACTGTCCAAATACCTACACGATGTAAGATACAAATAGCATTAACACATTGCTTCGCAAAGTCGACACAATAACTTTAGGCTCAAAAGACTCAACTCCATTTAAAAAGAACTCCTATTTTTTCTGGCGTATGATGAAAGGTCTAGAGCCAAATCATCACCGTCATACTCTCTCCCAAAATGAATGAGTGGTGCATTTTATGGCCACACCTGTCTCAAAGTTATCACATATATCCCCCTACCCACCCACGTCCCCCTGGACCCCCCCCCCCTCCCCCCATTTACGGTCCTCAGGGCCTCCCAGATTACGCCATCCAGCGGGGCAAGTGGCCACCGTCGTCCGGCGACCCACTCCGGGAAATTGGCGACCCCGTGCCTAGAGTGGCAATGGGCAAACCGAGGGGGGCGAGGCTAGGAGACGTCCAGAGGCTGCCAGGTGCAGCTAGGTTAGGGTTGGTCAGTCAAGGCACTCGGTCAGGTCGGTTAGCTCTGGTTTGGCCAAGACAGGGCACAGTGCCCTGTGTATTGACTGTCGAGTTCGAGGGACTCTTCTATGCAGCGTCGACCCAATAAAGCCAACAAACTATTTCTGTTAAAAAATAGTTCGTTGGCATTTAAAAATGATATAACCCAGACATCATGTCACAAAATCAAAGTATCAAGGAAACATGCTATGGGGAGGCAAGCCGACGCCCAATTTGTGAAAAATAGACGACAATCTATTTGTGCCCAATCAACCGTAAAACACAAAATTTCACGAATATACCTAAAGCCAATAGCATACAGCCAATATAATGCACTGGTGCATACAACGTAAGCATTTCGCAAAATAGGAATAGACGAATAAAACGAATTGAGTCAAAGTCCCTCAGCCAAAAATGATCTAAAACGCCAAATAATATACGTTAAGCGTACAGCTTAATTTTCAGAGAAGCTTAGTCGATAAAAAGCACTCATAAGTCAATAAATGGTAACGAGTGCCGAGGTCAGAGGCCTTCAGATCCCATACCATGTCCTCAAGTCGTGAATGGTGATCTGTAGCTGTAATAACTCCTTATGGGTCCACCTACAGCAAACACAGCCAAATTACTGTGGTTCCAGACACTCGTAACTTGGAAGAAGCCGGCCACAACCTGAAACTCGATACACATAACACACCGTCTGAGCACCCACCTAGCGACATGCGACTGCCCATCACAGCCTACTGAACGTGCGGCGTAACTCAGCTGTACCAGTGGCTGACCGGAGCGCGGCACGCGAACCGACGTACGGCGGCTCAGTATCGGTCAGGGTCCACATCGAATATTCCATCAGGTAAATGGGCTAGGGATAAGTGGAGCTTAGAAAAGAGCTAAGAAATAAGACATTTTCTTTTCCGTCATAATCAGATAGTAATTTACAAAGGGGCGTAAGTATGTGCTCAGAAATTTAATTCATTGTCGCATTGTGATACGATAATATTTGTGACACAGCTTTGTGTAACACATATAAATTCAACAAACAGCTTTTCTGGTCTAATGTCGGCAAGTACGTAGAAGTGTACACAGTACCTATCTGAGTCAAATGATAATAAAACATCCAGATTCCAGCTAGTTAAATCATTTCAGACATCAGCTGAAAGAGGATCCCCTATCGCAGGTTTCGCCCCCGGCTGACCAATTCCCACAGTTACTGTTGTTGACCCTTAGTCGCCCGATGTTCCGCTATGACCAGGCGCTCGCCGTCTGGGAGCGCGCGCCCTCATTATGCACGGGCCACTCCTGTCGGGCGGTTGGGTCATTGATCGCCATTACGGTGGTCATCAGGTGAATAACACATCGGACACCACCACAGTCGATCGTCCGACGGCCGGCCCAGCGCCAGCAGACGACACATCATTACTGCTGTGTGAATGTCAATATAGGACCAGTGTCCTGACATCAGTGTGCGTACAAATCTAGTGCCACAGAAAATCACCCAGGCAATTGGCAGACAACAGGTTTGCGCGCAAATAAATTGATTACAAATCGGGATACTTGTTGCGATACGAATAATCACTTCACTAATTTACTTCGTTTATGTATTTTCTTAGTCAGGCCGAGCCTCCCTCGTGTTTCTCAAACAGCTTGACTGCGACCAATGAAGCCTGTTATACCATGCCACCCCACGGCCACCTATCACTAAGGCCCGTGTACCCGGTCCCCGTGTCGCCAGGTGGTGATGCTCCGGTGATCGCCCGGCTCGGCCCACCCGTCCCGTCCGCCGCGCGTGCAGTCATGGACTCCGCCCGCCGGCCGGTCCGCCAGCCATCTGCCATCCTTCTGCTCGTGCTGCCGCCGCTGCTGCTGCTGCTGCTGGCCGGACCTCATCCGGCACTCGCCCGCGCCAGCTGCCCCAGCGGCCGCCTCATCGAGCCCTGCACGTGCAAGACCAAATCGAAAGGTGAGCGCGGGGCCGGCGTGGCCCCTACCCGCCTGGACCGGTCGCCGGAGACCGAGCCGTCGGTGAGCAGATGAGCGCGCCGCCCAGCCAGCCACGCGGCGCAGACACAAAATAAATCTGTATCAGGTCTGAGAGTCGAGGAGATGGCGCCGGGGGCCGCGGCGCGACCTGACCCGGGCCGGCTCAGAGTGGCGCCGGGGCGGGTCTCCTCTCGAGCGCGTTCAATTACCGAGTAACCGCTGCACTGGACCGCGAGCCAGTTCACCGGTCAGGGCAGGGGCTGCCTGGGACGCAGCGTAGGGGGTGCGTCCCGACTGCTCTGACCACTGCCTGGCGCTATGCCGAGCAGCCTCAGATATTGCAGGGGCCGTCAGACCTCTGGCAGTGGACAGTACAACGGTTACACTAGGGAACCATCGTAGGTCCATCCGTGAGCAGGTTATCGTCGTCCACGTAGTGTGGGAACCATGCGCGGTAGAACAGCTGCTATAAGATGAAATGAGGGATACTATGCAATAAGTGAAATGCAATACTTCTTATGGTTAAAAAAAAAATCATCTTTAACTTTTGCGCTTTCACGAGAATAAATCCTCTAGCAGATAATAATCGTGCCTACCACAAACGTAGAAACGAGCTAGCGAGTAACGGCAAATTGTACCCATTTGAAGCTCAAAGATCCTACGTCGTCAGGTATGTAGTCACTAGCGCCGCTGCAAAATTCATGCCCGAGAACAACAGTCAATCAGATAACGAGTGAGGCATTAGCAGCAATTGCCATTTGCTGCTAACAGCGCCTGCGACGTGTTAAGTTCATGTCCAATTATGGCGAGCAGTTAACAAGCTCGGAAAGTTTGTAAAGTTGCCGTTCTCGCCGGGTTTAGCCGTCGCTGGGCCGCCGGCCGGCGCGAGCTCAGTCGTAGCTGTATGAGATGGAGACGACGGGTGATCCATCTCCGGCCCGGGACTGCCTGCGGTTTACCGGCTGCGGCACAGAGCACCTCTGGTTTATCTCTGGTTTGACCTTTGTCTGTCTCTGTTCCCCGGCCTTGCGCCTCTCCCTCCCTCTCTTTCACACTCTCACTCTCTATCTCACACTCTCACTGACACCGCATGTGGTCGCCTCGCGCTATTGCTGCCGCCGCCGCTGCCCCTGCCGAGACGTCCGAATCGTCCGGCCGGCGGCGCCGTCCCGCATGTCTGCCGGCTGCCGGCGGCCGCTCGGCCACCCCGCCCCACCCGGCTGTCCGCGCGCTGCCACCCCTCTGCTCATGGCTTCTTACAGATTTATTTTGTGGTCTCGCCAAACAACCAAAACGTGGCCGGGGCACGCCTGCCTGGCTGCCGGGAGCGCTGCTTTGGGAGGCGCGCCGCGCGGCCCAGCCAGAAGGGAGATGGTGCCCCTTTGTCCCCTTGACGCCCGCCCAACCCGTCCGCCCGCCCAGAGTCGTGGCGCCGCCCTCAGCAGCGCCGCCCCCGCCCCCGCCCGGGGAGCGCGCTGCCCGCAGTGAGCCGGAGCGCCGGCGTTTTGGTTGTTTGGGGACGAGAGCCGCCGCGCTGGCCACTCGGTTGTTTTTGTTTCGGTCTGACCCCGGTTTGATTACGTGATCTCTCCTGCGCTCGTTGCAGCTAATTGCGCACCTCACCTCGGCGGAGACGGCACACCGCTGACATGTAAGTAGCTGCCGTGTGCCGGCCGGCCGGCGCTGACCCGCAGCTGACCCCGGCCGTCGAGAGGGAACCCAGCGTCCGGTCGCCGTGTCCCGGTGTCCGCCGGTCGCCGCGTCGCGGTGTCCGGTCGCCGTCTGGTCGCCGGGTCCCCGGTGTCCGCCGTGCCCCAGTGTCCGGTGCTCCTCCCTCCAAAAGCGTGTTTTGCCTACCGCTGTTTGCCCGACACTGTTTATCCTGAACACACAGTCACTGTCGCCTTACCAAACACCTGGCGCAGCCGCGCAAAGTATAACAGTTCTCCGTTGCATAACCCCATAACCCCTCCTAATGCATAATGCAACACACAGCGTCGGAACGCTGACTTTAATCTTTGTTTACGACAGAACTTCTGATGAAGAGAAACACTTTCAAGTCATTTGCATATCCACGCGTTGCCTTGGCTGTCTCCAATGTCACTTGTCACAATTCATCTGTTGTTAAATGTTAAAGCCATCTCACGAAAGAATGTAAAACTAGCTTCAATTTGTTCGTCACATGATCTGTCGCTGGCCTTATCCGTTCCGTAACCCTGACCCGATCCGTGACCTCTTCAGACAATTTTGAGAAAACCCAGACATGGCTACCAGTGTCACTCAAAGTTTCCGATACGCGTAGTGTTCTCGAAACCACGCTTTGCAAGCCGATGGTTCTAATCAATTATCTTTTTACGGTTAAATAAATCGTATGCTTTGAAATATTTCAAATACATACCAGCCGAATAGCATTGACACTTGACAGTTATAGAGGCAAGCCAGCAATAAACCAGAGCCATGCTCATAATGACGTCAGGAACCAAAGGCCATATTTCATTAAAGATCCGCTCATGCTTGACATTGTTGTTCGCCGTTCAATTAAAACACTATTGAATTTAAAGCATCAATTACGACAACAACAAAAAACATAAAAACAGTCATAGTTAACTCGTAATAACCCTGAAAACAATCTTCGTAGAAATACCTATTGGACAAACTAGAAAAAACTCGATTCTGTGGATATTCCAAGAGTGTCATTAACAAGGTTGTATGCAAGCAAATATCAGCCAGAAGAGATGACATTGTTTTATTATCTGGATAAAGAAATATGGTGGTGATTTAAAAGTCTAAAAAATATGAGGTTGATAATTTTTCGCTTGAATTATTAACATTAAGGTAAATTTCACTAAAAGCTCATCCAAATTTTACTGATCATTTCATTTAAAAAAGAAAAAGAGCACATAAGTACCAATGTATACGCGCGAAGGCATGTTCAAACCCACCCTACGCTGAAACCTTCGAGGTAATCAAATGGCCTTGCTCGTGCTGGCGACGGGGAGCCTTTTCCCTCCCGGCGTACTGGGTCACCCTAGCCGATCCAGTCGGCGGCGCGTCCCGTCAGCGCCGCGCCCCGTTTGTCGATCAGATCAGCAGTCAGTTCCGCGACCTGTCCCATGCGCCTATCCCAGCAGCGGCCTGCCTCATTTGCCCGTCCCGCCAGCGCCGGGCCCGTCGCTTCCGTCGCTCGGTCGGTCCGCGGGGGCCCTGTGCCGGCAATATCGGCACCGACTGCAGTACCTGACCGGCACCGGGGTCCGGGAAAACAATCAGCACGCCGCGCCGCGCCCCGCCTCCGACCACGTTATTAGCAGCCAAGCCTCTTAGCGGTCCGCGGGCGGCGGCCAGCGGCCGGCCTGATCCGCTCAGCACCCTCCGCGCCTGTCGGACAGGACGCTTTATCCCCGGACGGTGTGATCCGTTCGCCATGTCACCGGGGAACGGTCCGCCTTGTCACCTTGTCATCAGTGTGTCAGCAGCACATCGATGACCAGGTGACATCAATGACATCATCAATCATACTATCGGCTACCACACCTGCAGCCTGGAAATCAAGACTCAATCCAATCCACCAGTTGCGTGACCGTCCCCAACGAAAGGGAGCAAGGGGTGAAAGAGAATGAGCATTCAGTAATGGACGTCCAATAGCGGTCCACCACGTCCACCATCTCCAACAATGCGGCATCGCAAACACCACGCAGCCACCCAAGGCCCCTTGATCGTATGAAAAGGTCCAGCTATCCCTTTTCACCATTGATCCACTGATCTCACATCCTGCCAGTTATCACTTGCAGCCCACAGTTCCACCTTCACCGGCGGTCTTCTGTTCCACTTCCTTGTTCAGCATTCAGTTCAACTTTCCACCTCCTCTCGCAGTCAATTACAGCCACCGGCAGCTCACAATCCATCATCTCCAAAAGTATCAACTTCACCTCCACTAGCAGTCCAACGTTCCCAATCCAACATCATCCTCAATCCACAACTGCGTGGCACAACGCCCTCAAAACCTCCGTCCCGCACGCCGGCCGGCCGTGCCCCCCTCCCCCCCCCCCGCAGTGTGTCACCAGTCGTTAGATAGCACGCGCAACACAGTGTGCGATGCGATGAGCACACTTCACCCTGTCAACACACAAATCATGAATGTGTTACCTCGATTGTGACTGTAACACAGCACCTCTTACCGGTCTGTCTGGGCGAGACCCATTTGTGTTGGCTGTGTGAATGAGTGTGCCCGTTTTTTTGTTTTGCACGCTTGTTTCCGGGGGGTGCCGGGCCGCCGTCATCACAGTCTTGCCCAAAAAGTATTTGTGTTGCGTAGGCCGGTTAGGTGGCGGTACAGGCGTTGGTGCCCGTCGGCAGGCTCACCGGCCCCGAGTCTCGGAGTTAGCATAAAATCAATGATCCGCCTGAAAACAGTCTTATATCATTAGACGGAAAAAGAATCGCCTTGCGGCAAGTAGCTGGGAAAGCGGTAAGCAGCCAGCCGACCGGCTGTTCCGTTCACATTTTAAATAACTGGGCACAAAGAAGAATAATGAAAGTCAAGATATGCTATTTCTGAGGGATCAACAAGCGTATCGAACTCGGTGACTGGAAATGCGTGTTGGGCCTCTACCGGACTATAAAGCTAAGCCTCCGATCCGCGCATGCACTAATGGTTACCTGGTAATATCGGACTCGAGTATGTTAGCCGCTTAACGCTCATAAGCTGCGCTACTAATAGAAATAGCAAACTGCTTAAACCGACTACTTACCCGTTAAGTAGGAACTCGTCGTGCGTGCAGTACTCCTCACTCCTCAGCCTTAAGGCTGTTGGTGTTTCACTTGATTGTATGCGACGCTAATGTTAATTAGGCTACATGAAATGTCTTGCCAGAGTCGCTACGTCTTATTAAGACTACAGTTAACATTTGTCATTTGTTTTAAGCAGAATATTTGTGCTCAGTGCCGTTTCTGTGCAATGTATATGTTTTAGCTGCGTTCTGTATGTGTGTCATATACGTTTAAATCCGTTTTGCCATATCTGTCAACTAATGAGAGGTCCGGTTTTTCCTGTCCAATGTTCATTCACGACAAGCGCATCTGATTTTGCGTGGTGAATGGCCCATGCCCAAAATTCCTCCATCTAATGTCAGAACCTGTGTCTGTATACCCCAGTATGATTATTTATTAACAGTTATTTATAAAGTTATTATTTAACAGTTAATATAACAGTTATTTGTTAGACACGCTCATCCAGTCTGAACGTGTCTTTGTCTGTCCATATCACTCCATCTGTCAGAGTTTGCAGTCCAAGGGTCTGCCAAGACATTCATCAGTCGTGTCCGTCTCTCCGTCCGTCTGTCCGTTTACCCGAGTCTACCGTCTAACTATATAGTGCTGTTCGCTCTGTTCCGTCCTCGGGCGCGCGCCCCTTTTACCGCTCACGAGCCTCCCGCTGTGCCGCTAGGTCTGGACATCGTGTGCGAGGCGGCCAACGCCGACACCCTCCACAAAGTCATGGACCACATCAAGGGGGTGCCCAACTCGGTGAGTGCCACACTCCTCCCCATCTCGGCATTCCTCCTCTCTTTCCATCTTTCCTCGCAGATGTTTAAGCACCGCAGGCTGACGCTGTCTGGACCACGTTATCCTCACTTATTTTGATAAGATTAAAGATACATCCTACAAATATTTCTATTATAGTATTAACGCTGAAGACAAACCTAAAGCATCTATAAGGGATTGAATTCGAGCCTCCATTAACCATTGGAATCATGTGCATTGCGCAGTGCGAACACGCGTATCACTTCTCTCCAAACGGCGGCTGATGTCTCACACTTCTTCAGGCGATTCAAGCGTGTGACGTCCCATCGCACTCACACATGCGATCCGAGAGTGACCCTTCACATGCACTCTCTCTTGACCGAGGCGTATGATTCTCCACCCTTCTCCCCCAAACTATCCGGTTTCTAACGCCCCACCGTCCTCCCGGCCTATCCGAACTTGTAACGTCCTACGGTTCTTCCACAGGCGATCCAGTACATGAAGATCCGCGACTGTGACCTGTCTCGGCTGCCCGACTACTTCTTCATGAGCCTGAGCATCAAGCACCTGTACATCATCCGCAGCCACCTGTCCGTCGTGGAGAACAACGCGCTCAGCTCGCTGGCAGAGTCGCTGGAGACGCTCGACTTCAGCTCCAACAACATCAAAACGGTCAGCAGCTCGACCCACCAGCATGCGTCGAAGACACACAGATTAATAACGAAATTTAGTTGAAAACGTCACACGGACATCCGTAACCAAGCCGATCCTGACGTAACTCTACGTCCACACTCCCTTCGCACTACTTCCCCTTATCCTTTCTCCTCGCCCTGGCCCAATCTTCATGCACCCTACCGCGACGCCCCCGCACACAATCCCTTGTGCGCCACGCCACATGTTCGATCGCCGATGGGGCAGATTTCCAGAGACAGTCATCTACATACGCAAACAGACCTCGTTGCATACCGATGGCCGGTAAGAGGATCAGTGAGGGACGGCGAACGGAGGGTACCGCGGTGCCATTGGTGGACTCTGTGGTCAGACTGCAGTGCTGCACGCATCGGGCCCCACGTAGTGGGCCCGACGCAGAGCGAATGGAACATGGCGCACCCATCGCCCGTTCAGTGGAATGCATGAATACGGCGCTGGGCAGCCATTGGTCGCGCAGTAGATCTCATACACGGACAGAGACATGGAGCTGTCAGCATTTGCGAATGATGCTCGGCGCAACAGAGGTTTGGATAGTCGATAATGCCCTACTCGCTGCTAGCATATACGCGGTGTTCAGGCTGACCTATATACACACTCACTGTAACTCACTTTCCCTCTCCCTCGTCAATCCACTCGTCCACTCACTCACTCCCTGTCTTCGAATATCGCGCTCCTCAAATAACGCGGAGTGCCTCGCCATTTTCGCTCGTAAAAAAAACAAAACCAATGAATCAGCTGCATGCAAAAGTAACGACAATCAATCATGGCCATCAATACGAGCGCCGCAGTCAAAACATGTGTTTTGAAGCCACACACAAAGAAACTGCCCGAAAACGGCATCGAAACCCACAGTAGCCGAACTGAGTGGGCCGGGGGCTCGCGTCCGTCCGTCGGGAGCTGCGTTGCAGCGTTGTTACATTATTGAACAGTCTGTCAGAGCCTGAAGCCAAGACGTGTCTCGGAAAGTTAGCCGCCCGGCGGCGGTAAGAGCAGCGACGCAGAAAAAGTTGGCCTGACGAGCCCCGACACGCTGACAAGGCAGATAGGCGGGCGGGCCAGAATGGGGCTGGAGGACGGAGACTGAGGACCAGGGACATTAAAGCAGCATCAGTGGCTGAGTGGCTGAGAAAATGGGGTCTCAGAGAGGGGCTAGTGATGGGGGATCGTGGTCAGGGGCAAGAGCCAGGAGGCCAGGGACAAGGGGCCTAAAGCAGGAGACGACAGGAACAGCGGTCAGACATCGCAGCGCACAATCCAACACTAGATGTAGCCGTAGGTACCCACATCTACACTGCTACAGCACGTCATGGCGATCCGTGGGTGCGTTTTCGAGTACTCTTTCGATCTGTGGGCGCTCTTTAAAAATGGACAGTTCAAACAAAGTTCGCGAAAGCCCGACTGACAACACAAAAAGTCCATAACCTTTAACCGAAGCCTGGCGGCTGGATGGCTGTACTGAAAATGTCTCGCAATGAGCACAATGCAGTAGCTATGACCGCTAAAGGAATAACTCGTTTACGATGGACTCCATCCTTCTCCGCTTTCAGCTCTGCTTTCCGCTTTCCGCCAAATCCGCTTTCAGCTCTCCTAAGAACACATGATTCCCACTCCTATTGCTGACCACAGGGTTCTCCGCAGATTCCGGATCAGGCGTTCCGGCGCCTGAAGAAGGTCGATGCGCTCTACCTGAACGGTAACCAGATCGAGGAGATCCCGGCGCGGGCGTTCGCCGGGCTGGCCAACATGTCGCGGCTCAGCCTCTACTACAACAAAATCAGCAAAGTGGACGACGACGCCTTCTACGGCCTGCCCAAGTGAGCCACTACGGGACTGACCGAATGACTGGGAATATCGGTCCCCGCATTAATCCATAAAGCATAAAGCATATTCTCTTTTCAAGATCTAGCAGTGTCAGGGTTTCCGAATAACGAGTTTCGCTCAAGAGAATCGTTGGGCGCTTGAAGGCGACGCACAACGCTTATCGACAGTCCAGCATCATCCCGGCTCATATATTATGGGAACACGTACATACAATTGTAGACAATGCCAATTAAAAAGAGCGGAAATGATTTTCGTCAGTTCGCGTATCAGAAATTACCTCATCTATCAGCAATCGTGCTTAATTAGTTGTGCCTCCTGCAAAACGCACCGGGACCTTCGTATGTAAACACTCGACATTAGTATCGAACCGTGGCAGCAGCCGACAAGGGGATCGCCTTCGGTCCACCAGCGTCATTAATGAGGCAAAAGCGCCGCCGTTCGCCGTAGGCGTAGGTGGGCGGCATTCGGCCCCGCTGGGCAATCATTTATCACACGCCAATTGTGCGCCGCTTCAAAGCCAGCCAGGCCATTAAATGTTGCCGAGGCGCCGGTCAATCGAACGGGACGAGCGGGGGCGAGCCGTTCGCTCCACTCTGTCCCCCGCGGGACGGGGACCGTCACTGGGCCGAGTAACGCACTTCCAGCCGTCAGATCGGACGATTGAAGTCGCCGAGGCCATCAGCCAGGCGTCGTCGCCACGTCTCGGCGGAAGGAATCGCGCCCCAGTGCGGCCCAGAATGGCTCATCTCGCTGCCGCTGCCGTCCGCGCGGCGCTGACTCCACCACCCCTGCAGACAGGATGTCTGGCCCGCGTTTCAGAGAGTCGCGATCGAGCGGCTCTCGCCTCTGGCAGCTGTGTTCGGCCGTCGTGTCGCTCGCTGATGAAGACACAGGGCGAATAGATTACCTGCCGACCGGGTTCCGCCGACCGCCCGGCGCGCGGAAGATAGATGATAGTCGCCCGAGCGGCGCCGCCCTATCCAGGACTAATCTCACCAAGTGCCGGGCGCTATGCCATACACGGCAGTTGTGAAATCCATGATTAACTGATAATGGAAAACGGAAATCTACATCAATCCGAGGCGTAGATTCTTCATTAGCCCAACTGAGAGCACATGTCAAATGAGATGCAAGTTTACGGCCACAGATCTTGGCCCGGGGTGACTTCGCATCGCCTGTTCTTAGATCATGACATTGTTGTGATGCTACCAGTCAGCCAAATACATATCAGAACTCCACATTAGGGTGTCCCAAAAAAACTTTTTTGTTAATTTTTGACCGGCTGAAGGCTGCCCCCATTCCACTTGGCTGGGATATGATGCTGACAAAATTTCAAGTGAATCCGAGTACGTTTAGAGGTTGCGAGCAAATGAACATTTTTATCTCTTCTTAGGTGCATTTTAACATGGCTACTAGGATCGCATGCATGGCATGATTCAGACGGGGCAGAATCGTTCGAACTTTTTCCCTCCAGTCGTTTCAGCTGTTTCCTTGGCGGTTTCCGGAGGTTGGCCACAATTTTCATCTTCAAACTGTCCGCAAGGCGACCATCGACGAGCATCATTCCAGAAACCATCGTTAGGCTCCTGATGGTGCCTGAAGTTGCGGGCAAATGCCGCGACCACTTCCCTTCTCTGCAGCTGCGTCTCGGTCGCATCTTTGTTGCCGGTTAACTTAAGATGAAGATCGTCCAGGCACATACACCGGATCAGGATATGGTCACTGGTCAGGTGTGTCGTCTCCTTGCAAACGGCGCACCTCACCGCTGAGTACCGCAGGTCGGGTCACCCTGGGCACTGGGCAGGTCCGCGCCGGGAGGCGGCCGATCCGGTGGATGTACTGGTACGACATACCTACTGCAGTATCCAGCACGTAGTTGATGCCGATAGGCATCCACCGCCTAGCCCTTGCTTACGCCAGAGACTGAGGTGGAGGTCGGCATCCGGTCTCCCCAGATCCTCTTGAAGAAGGAGTCTGGCCATGTCATGCGTCAAGCAGTTGCAGCCGCCCCTACTCCGGCACTTGTGATGGCCTTTGCTTCTGCCGGCACCTCCTGCGGGAAGCCGGCTGCTTCTCTGACCAGCTCGTCGTCCCTCTTACGGTCCTACTGCCTAGGCTGAGACGGAATATGACGATCTCCAATTGCCGCCATGTTGAAGCAGCATTGGCATTCCTCTCGAAGACTTTGTAACCTCCTGGTCCATCCATGTTCCTGCTGACGACTATGGTGGTGGACCCAGGTTTCATCGCGAAATAAACCAAGGAGTTTAAGGAAGGACGACGCAGCCTATCACATGGTCAGCCATAGAGCAAGGGCTCTTAATATCGTCAATGATGCCGCCGAACGGGGAATCTCGCTTATCTAGCGGTACAACACCACCACCAAGTCAGAAGAGCAGAAGCAATACCTGCTTCAGCTAGTGCATCACCATCAGCAGGCGCAGCCCAAGAAAATCAAGGATGGATAGACAAAGAGTTTCATAGATAGTGCAGTGCTACCTTCTGCTGTAAAATTGTCTAAATACCCTGATTTGTCATGCTTGTTCAATCGGTATATACCTACACATATTATGGAATGGGGTTTGCTCAGTTAAAAAGTGCACAAGCTCGCAACCTCTAAATATACTCTGATTCCTCTGAAACTCGACCAGTGTCTTCCTTACCGGTAGTGGAACCGGGGCAAACTTCAGCCCCTTGAATATTTCATAGTTTTGTTTTTCCCATGTATGCTTGGGACACCCTACTACACATGCAAAAACTGAGTGGTATATTAATAACAGTAATAACAATAATAATAACAGTATGTCATCTTTTAACCACCTGTGTGTCTCTGTGTGTTGACCAGTCTGCACACGCTGAACATGGTCCAGAACCACCTGCGTTCGGTGCCGGCGCAGGCCATCAAACCGCTGACGCGACTCGTCGCCCTCGACCTCTCCATGAACAACATCACCGAGATCAAGAAAAACGACTTCTCAGGTAGGTGTTGGGCGAAGTGGGCATCCCAGGCATGGCCGAGCCGTCCCGGGGAACAGGGAAGGCGGAGAAGGCAGTCAGGAGCGACGGGGTGGGAGGTGTGTTGCACAAACCACGTCGAACCCACCGCCCCCGAATCCACCAACCAGAGACGGATTAAACGAAATTATACGGGTCGGTGTCGCGACGACCCGTGGGTTATGAAATATGAGCTCAGTGTTTGCGTCTGCGTCTGTCATCGCTGCTATTATCATTTGCACACAGCCAGCTATTGTGTCAGCCCACTACTAGGCAGTGAAGCTCGTCAACTCAACGACGTGTTTGTGCTGAGCAGCCGAGTAGAGGCATAAACAGGTCGACAATGTTGATTGCTCAGTTGAGAGGCATAGAGGAACGTCCGAGGCCTAGTGAGGCAAAACGGTGATAAAAGTTTGATGGAGCTTTACACAGAAGGCTTCACTCACGGGAGATGATGAGCTGTTTTTATGGAAGCACACAATTCCGTCGCACAACTCGTGCGCAGGCTATAAACACCTGTTGAGAGTCTGAGACTATGCGTTAGGGTATCAGTACCTGTTGACACTATGCGCTTTCAAAACACCAGTTGCATTTGAGGCCAATCACTACGAACCACCAGTTGCTGCAGAAGCAGCACCACTTGTCTTATCGCCGTAATACACATTTGGAATTGAGTTGATCAATCGTAACAGCTGTCAACTTTTCCATTGTAGCTGTTTGAATGAAGCGAGTTGTTTTTCGCAGCATAATTTTTAATTTCCCACTGTCGCTGTGATCTTTTCTTGCTAATGGTGTTGGATGTCCCTGTAATGTTGCCTTTGCATTTTAATAAGGCTGCTTTGTCCTGAACACCGTTCAAAGTTTCAAGTTCGATCAATTACGTTTTCCGTCTAAGAAGAACATAGAGAATTCGAAAGGATAGAATGAAAACACGGCAAAGTAAAACATAGAGCCCTGAGACTCCTTTTACCTATTGCATCGAGAAGACATCCAGTCTACTATCTATATTTCATTTCACTTCTGGGCTTGTTTACCAAGGGAACACCTCAAAGCTTAACAGTGTTTAGCATTGAAGCATTCCCTTGGTGATCGGATTGGTATTCAGTCAGGCGGCGGGGGCGTCACCTAAACCATCGCCCGCCCGCCGATGTCGACTCGCTCACTCAGACGGCGGGGGTCGTCCGGGGGCCGCAGCGACATGTTTGTATGGATGCAACGAATCTCGGGCCACCAAATAACTGCGCTCGTCCGGCGGGGCCCGACGGAGCCGACGCCGACATTAGGCGACGAGTGCACGTGCCGCCAGTGCCGCCGCGACAAAGGTCACGCGTCATCAGAGGACGCCGACAAAGTTTGTCGGTGGCGACGGCGCCGATCCGGCCCTGATTGGAGCCGAGCGAATGCTCCCGGGACGAGCGGCGCGGCCCAGCTGGAAGGCGGCGACGGCCCGTCGAGCCGTTACCGAGCTGAGCGGGGCCCATCGACAGGCGCGCCACGACCGCCGCCACGCCCGGTCAGAGGCGCCCAGTCGCACAACGGCCGGCAGTTGGGCCGCCAGGAGCGGTTGCAGGCTTTACTGACATGCTGTCTGATGGTTATTGCTTATGAATATTGTGCATGCTCGCATGCATAACGATGAAAGTCTTGGAGGTTATGACACCACTAAAGCGGCGGTTAAAGCGTCAGACCACACACCGGGGCTCGTTAGATCGTGTTTCACTGACGCAAACGCCGCATTGTATAAATTGGACAGACGCGCTATTTTGGTGGTCTTGGTAGTTCGGCTGCATCTTTCGAGCTCCGCCTATGAACCTTTGCATTATTGCAGCTTCGCAAATTGGTCACTTGAATTTGTCACCTGAATTGAAAAGTACATATTTCGCTCGCTGCCAGGAGCGAAGACTTGGGGGTTGTGGATGCCCCCGCTGTCAAAATCACGCCTTTACCCGGAAGTATATATACGATAATGATGCTACATCATTAGCATCATTGTAGTTTCCTGTGAGTACCCATTTATGAAAGTAAGACACAGTCTTAGTCGGAGTTTAAATGGCTAGAGAAGCATATACACAAAGTTCGCAAGATGTTCACGATGCCATTTGCGATAGGGCGAAGGGCACTCCCTGCAACATTACTTTTCTCCGCCGGCGCTCGTTGCCGTCTACAAGTTAGCAAACAGTGACAGTCCGGGACTTCCAGGGCCGTGGTTGTCCGTGGCCGGTCACACCGCTATGCCAGTCGGCGTCACCTGCCTCAGACCGGTTCGGAATCATTCACCGTGGGTTCTAGGAATCGTCTGGCTCAAAATACCACACCTATCTTTTGATATTTTAAGGTTAGGTACTATTTAATAACGTCATGTATCGCTTGGAAAATCTACATTGAAAACACAAGAGCAGAAACTCGTATTCTTCCAAAAACAAAGACTTTGAAATGGTGTCAGAGGGTGCAGCCTTTTCCCGAGGTCCATTCATGCAACCATAAGCTTCTGAGAAAACGTTCGCATATAATCCCGCCAGCCAGCCGGCCTGGAATGCTGAACACCTCTCAGGGCCCGGGGCCGAGAGGGTAGCTTCTGACGCCGATCCGACCCGAACCGGTACGCTGAAACGCGCGGTGCATAAATGACGACTCACGTACCATGCACATACATCAGCGGGGCTCGAGTGGCGCCACCGAAACAGAGCTTTCTCTCCCGCCGGCTGTATGATTACGGAGCGAGCGAAGCGAGCGGAGTCTTACGTAGAATAACGGAAATTTCTGAGTATGAGCGGCCGGCCGGCCGGCCGGCCGTGGTCACGCTTTTGCGAGGCTTATATCTCAGCAACCACTTGACCGATTTACATGCGGTAATTTTTGTAGGGTAGCTTCATTCCTTCTACCAAGTATTGGACTATTCCCGATGCATGTGGGTGACCCCTTATGCACGTGCCACGTGAAAAACGAAGAGGTGTCAGTTTTGTAATTGTTGCAATATCTCTGTAACTACTGGGCCGATTGCGCTGAAAGTTGGCATGTAGGTAGGCACCCGCTAGGCAATGCATATCCATGTGCCAGAGTTGGGGTGCTGCTGCACGTGCGCACGTGCAGGGGTCGTTTCCAGATCTCGAGAACGGCTGGACCGATTGCGCTCAAATTTGGTACACGGTTAGGGGCCAGTTAGTAGGGTGCCGTGCACAAGTCAGTTGGGACCCATTTTGCACGTGCGCACGTGCAGGGTGCCGCTTCCAGATCTCGAGACCGGCTGGGCCAATTGTGCTCAAATTTGGCACATCGCTAGAGACCGGTTAGTAGGGTGCCGTGCACAAGTCAGTTGGAGGTACCCCCTCGAAATTTCGCACGTGCAAGGCCCACCCTCTCGCTCGCTCCGTTAGTCGCCCCCAGTGGCGGCGGATTCGATTTTGGCGTGGGGGGGCAAGATCCCTGTCGAGATGATGTCATAGGCGGATCCAGAAAGGCGTTTTCGACGCTGTAGGGGACATACCCCCCCCCCCCAAGTGTCCAAAATCCAAAAACTCCTCGGATTTCGATTCCTTACGGATCTACTGCTGAACAATATAAAGAAAAAACAAATCTGATAAAAGTGTTATTATTAGGAAACATAAGGTACGTTTTGTCTATTTCGGGCGATGCAGGAGCCAGGGGAGGGAGAGAAAATATTTGCTTTAAATGCCCGCTCCCTGGTTCCGCCAGTAAACGATGCAACGCTTTTCGTATTGCTGTATTAGAAAAAAAAAACTCCAATGGGAAAAGTTGTGCCATAACCCGATCGCATATTAGATGTTGAAGAACGGTTCCAAATCTTTAACAAGTAGGCGAGCGCTATTCTTCAATGAGGTAACTCGTTACCATTTCCTCTGTTCATTTCCCGTTCGATTTCCGTTTAACCTTCCTTTAAAAATTATTTCTGAGACAGATATCAACTGAAACTAGCTCACAGCGGGAGGAGACCGCTCAAACATTCAGAGACAGTCGGTCGCATCTAAACCTATTGGGACAGCGATCCGCCAGAAACCCTCCCCAAGGCAGTAGTTCGCCAACTAAGCTCACCGAGACGGGCTGTCTCGATGGGTTTATACAGTTAGCCTACAGCAAGGCTTAACTAAGGCCCAAACGCTCGTCAAGCTGGGAACGGAGGGCTGAGGCGAGGGAGCGGCGGGCTAGGGTGAAGGAACGGTGGACTGGAATGAGGATCCAGAAGCTCTGGGTGGGGCGTTTCTTTATCGGGGCTTTAGGGTGCGCTGACTGCGGTAAGGTCCAAATTATCACACCAAATTTTGCCACGACATCTACCGATTTAGGCACTCGAGAATCAGCGGCCAGTGATATCTGCAAAGACGAAGCATTTCCAACCCTAGCTTCAGCCTGGTGTTAGGGTGCCTCAGGTGGCTTTAATTACAGTTGCACATACCAAACGACCTCAGTGCAGCCAGTCTATGACCGAAACTATTCGGAACAGACTTCAACAAAAAGTGAGACAAGGTTAGTGCTTTCGTTAAGTGTGCCATAGTCTAATAGACTTGGGCCCCGTTGGCTTGACCCACTGGAAGGTGGTAGTTATCGGACGCTGCGGGGCATACTCATTTTTCCAAAATGCCTCAGATTTTGCTTTCGTGTTCATAGGCGGCGGAACGGGGAGGGCACCGGGGCACCGTGCCCCCTTTGATTTTGGCATTTTAACGTTGGCCCTATGGGCGTTGCATGGAAAGAATGGGACCAAAAGTCGGCAGTCCCCCCCCTCCCTTAATTGAAGGTGTTCCGCCGCTGCTGTTCGTGTTTGATGCTCTTTATTCTATAGTCAGCCTTTAGACAGAGGGGGGCCCACTAATGATCAGTGCCCTAACCCTCAAAAGTTTCCAACATTAATTTTTACTTTTTTAATAGTGAAAACTGAAATAAAGCGGATACTGAACAGTGAACATCCAGTTTTTACACTGGCCCCACACAAGCCTCCGAATGCCCAAAGCAGATCTCTGATGACCGGCCTTTGGGTGTCATACCATACCGTGCATTGGTCAATGTCGTCAATGTGCACGACCTCGGCGTTTACCATTTTATGCGCTGGAAACTGTTGCGCTCGAAAAAATCGGGGGAGTGGCTTATTATGAGCGCTCATCAGTCCTAACTACCCGCAAGCGAATGCCTAGCCCTTCCGTCTCCGCTCGCTTGCGATTTGGCATTTATGTAGGCACAACATAGAGGCAAACGACCACTGAAGGTATGAGTTGCGTCACTTGCACACATCTATAAATCGAATCTGAAAAGACAAAAACAAAATGATATAAAGCGGAAATGGTTAGCATTTACACATATTCAAAAGGCACCGTTGGACAAACTGTAGGAGCGCTAGCTGCAATATCAGGTTATGGAAATTTTCCTCATGTTTAGGGCACAAATTATGGAGGGGCAAGAATATACGTTTGCCCCTCGTCCAAAAGTTTCTTAGGGAACGATGCCTCCTCTGCCACCCCGTATCCGTCGCCCCTGTAAGCGGTCACTGAAGGCCTGGGTTGCCACTGCTTCACGTTGACGCTTATAATGCCTCCAAAACTAGGTTGAAGAGCGGAAAACTTCAATTGAACGTTAACGCTTGCCATTTAAGAAAGGCAACGTATGATAAAGTATATGGGCATCTGGTTACATTTTCAGATGATCGAACAGAATAATCAGGTATATGGTTTCTTGTCTAAGCTTTGTCACAAATTATGGGGGGGCAAAAAGATACTTTTGCCCCCCCACGAGTTTGCCAGGGGGGGCAACTGCCCCCCCTGCCCCCCCCCCCCGAATCCGCCGCCCCTGGTCGCCCCAAAAGGCGTTATACTGGTTTATTCCACGAAATCGCGTCCGGTTGCTCGGTGAGGCGGCGGTATTGTAGCATTAGCTTCCATCCTGGACTGGTGAGCTTGGGCTGTGTTGGGCGTCACCGCCCGCCCAGGCGCCGCTGAATCAATCTTGGCGACAACGCTGCGGCGCGCAGAGTTAAAATGGACAGTTTTCGGTGGAAAAAGCACAGGCACGAAATCAGTTTAGCAGTTTTCTTTCATCAGTAGATGGAGCTAGCGGAAATGCTCGCTAAATGCTACCTAAATATGGCAGAAAATTGCAAGAAACCTGGAGCCCTCAAGGTTTGAGCTGTGTATCTTATGTCCTTGGACTTAGGGTCCTGGCTGATTCTTTTAAGATACAGTGTTTAGATAAATTTCTAGGGATGATACAAGACTGAGCAATAAGTGCGTGTTCTGTGCGAAATCAGCCGAAAATAGCTTTGCTTCCATTTGATCTGAAAATAAGCGCTGAATGCTCATGTGCAAACATGAATGACCATTCATAGACCATTATCCTTCCACTGCCAACAGCTGATCAGCCTTTTTCATGGAAGGTCGGGTTCACACGCCAGTTTGACAACAATTTACTTGCATCGACCACGCACCTTCAGGCTGGCCTGACCGCTACTACCCAATACAGAGTGGCCCCACCGGTCTGGAGCTGAGCCGACCTCGGCTGGGCTGGGGCCGCGCTCCCTGCCGCTCTCCGGAGAACAAAGGCGCGCGGTGGTGAGAGGATCACCACACCACCAGACTCAACAATGTGGTCCAACACTCGCCGGGCTAAACAACGTGGAGGCGGGGCGTCCCGCACTGGCGGACCGTGCCACAGTCGCGGCCCTGGCCATGTTTGAGTAACAGCGCCGTCGCCCTACCCATGAATACCTGCTGCTAGAGCCGTAATGAGATGGAGATGAGATGTTCAGGGAGGGTTGTCGGCGGCCGGGGTGCCATCGAGCACACACGTACTTCTTTTCGATTTGTATAGAAAATAGTCATTTTTGTCCTTTTCGCAATTTTGTCTTAGACGTAAATATCGAGTTAACTACGTGGGTGTGGCTTTCTCCAATCGAAATGTAACAACCACTGCTTAATTAAGACGAACCGTCCATTCCATTAATCACTACGAGGGGCGTTCAAAAAGTTCTCGGCCCGACCATGAAAGAGCAGAGATACGACGTCGACTTATTAGACCAAAAATGTTAATTTAGTCAAATAACCAGCGTTAAGACAAAAACATTTCGCGCAGCGCTTCGCGAGAGGCCTCAGGGTCTCCATAGCCAAGTGGGTTATGGACGCATCTGGCACATCCAAGACGGCTGCTTTTGTCTCCTTGCTGTCAGCGAATTTGCCACTGCTAAGCAATTTCCTTATGTTGGGGAAGAGGTGGCAGCCTGAGGGTGCAAGGTACGGAGAAAAAAGTGGCTGTGACAACAACTCGAAGCCACAGCTCACTGCTTCGCTGATCGTCACCCTGCTCATGTGTGCTGGTGCGTGGTCCTGGATCAGGCGCACACTTTTAGTCAGCTTCCCTAGTCTCTCCTTGATAGCTGCTGCTCGCTACTGTTATCGAAAGGAGGTGTAGTATTCATCATTAATTGTGCGCCCCTGTTTTAGAAAGTTGACGAGCACAGCCCCGCCAGCATTCCAAAATGCAACCACTGTCACCTTGCCGTCTGACTTAAACACGTCGCACACATTTGGTGGCCTTTACTCAGTGTGCTTCCACTTGTGCAACTCGGTCACGCCCTTAGGGTCAACGTGTGACACCCACAATCCCTCCACGGTAACAAGTAGTTCAATGAACTCTTTTGGATCTTCGATATTGGGGCCAAAATTTTCGCGTTACGCCTCCCTTCGAGTTTGCCTTTCCTCTGGAGTCAGCAAACGGGGGATGCATCTTGCAGAGATCTTAAACATATTAATACGCTGTCGAAGAATGGATTTGAGGAACCTGATAGACACCTCCGCTTCTGCTGCGTTGTTCCGGACCAGAACATTTGTCATTTTTCACAAAGAAGTGCTTATTTTTCATATTTTCTTGAGTCATTACTGTTGATGGCTGGCCACTGCGGGGGTGACCATTAATGATCTGTTGACCAAAGTTGAACAGAGCTGCCCACTTTTTGACGCTACTGTAAGAAAGACAAACCTCAACATGTGTTGGCACTAGCTTTTTGTGAATAACGTTTGGTGCATTTTTCTGCAATGCATGAACCATATCACTGTTCTCTTCTGGGCGTCGCCCATTCTGACCGGGAATGGCAAACTATGTTACGATTAATTAGCAGCCTGAACCAATCACAGGGCAGATTGGTTAATGGCTACGTAAGTGGACATCCCAATAACACATCATTGAACACACCGCGTTGCAGGCCGAAATTCCAACTCCTTCATGGTTGGGCCGGGAACTTTTTGAACGCCCCTCGTACTTCATTGGCATTTGAGACAAACGTAGGTGACGCTTAAAAAGTCGGCAAGCATCGGACCGCTTGCGGTTGGTTGTAGGCACATTTACCTCGCGCCTTCACAGCGAAACATTGTATTGTACCATTCTGGGAGCCCTGTCCGGTTCAATAAGCGACCGCTCTCCCGGCTGATAGGCATGCGCGTCCCCAAAGGTCCCACCGGCGCATCAGTCTAACAAGGATATCCTCCGTCCGACAGGCCTGCACACCTTGGACTCGCTGAAACTGGAGCATAATCAGATCAAGCAGCTGCCGCCGGGGGCCTTCTCCGAACTGCAGGAGCTGACCACATTGAAAATGGAGAGCAACCAGATCACCTACATCGATGAGAAGGCCTTCGAGGGACTGGAACGTAAGTGCAACTGCCGAGCTTTGAGCGATAATTACACTGATGGATAGACACAGGAGATAAGAGTTCCAAACTTAAATGAAAGAAATATCTTTCTTCAAAGGATCTGCATAGGAATGAGCATACCCTACTGTCACGGCCTTACATTATTTGACTCTAAAAGACTACCCGAACAGGAAGTTTCGTAGCGCAGGCAGGAGTATTTTGCGATGATGTTATCAATTCGAGATACTATTCGTTTGTTCAATCGCAACTTAAAGTCAACGTATCAAGATCTTGTCGGAAACCGATGCAGTTACTCGGTAACTTGTTGAGTTGTACCTTAACCGCCTCAGCTATGTTTCCCCTGGTAAACCAAGGAGCCCTTCCTGCTGCCATCCTGGCACGAACTCGTTGACCTTGACGGTTTCCAGAAGTCGTGTGTGCCATCATTACAAACTGGTTCGCTGTTTCGACTCCAGTGAATACTTGCGCGAAGACGTTTCCAGTCAGAAAAGCAGTTTGGGGTCCAGAGGAAAACTAGGCGTTTAGATGGGTGGGACTGTAGACAAGTGTTCAACTTTGCGGCGTCAAGCTCGTGAAGTTGTAACTTCTAACTATGGCTGAAGGCGGCAGCAGAGCAGTGCGCAGCTTTGCGGCGTGAAACTGTACCAACATGAGTGGCAGTAGACTCGAGTACCTACAACTTCCGTTCACACCTCACAGGGTGACATCGCAATTTTGGACGAGCGTTAACCGTAGGATGATCGCTGACGAAACGGGCCGGGGTCGAGCAACGTCAGTATTGCGTCACTGAAAACAGCAGCCCAGTCGCTCTGGGTTACCTCTCCTTCCATATCTGACAGGTAGAAACTTCAAAACGAAAAAAAGTGACACTGGATGATGAGGAAAAGAGCCTGCATCAGTTGCGACCTATCACCGTTGCAGAATGTTGTAGTCCGGTCAACACTCCAAGGCGAGATTTTCCAAGGGTGTGTCGCTGAAGTTTGCGGCGCCTGCAGCAGTATCGCTGACTGCCAGTGTCCCACTGACTGCAGTGAGTCCGTGACTGGGTCCGTCCCGGGACGAATTCCATCTGCCTGATCCGTCTGAGACGACACGTCCCGACTGGAATAGCCAGGCGTGACCGCCTTCCCAGCCGACTGGCCGATTGGCCAAATTACCGGCGCGGCCGTGCGGTGCGCGAGCGACGCTGATGCTCGGCGTGGCGCCGAGTAAGGTCGGGCAGCGTGATAGAGCTGGCACGGCTGGTAGGGCGCGGCGAAGTGGATGGGTGCCGCAGATAGTCCATGGTGAAAACATGGCTGGAACCATGGTTGGAAAGTTGATGACTGCAGACTGACGCTGGCTCCTGGGTTCCATGACACGGATGGCGCTCATGTCACTGGAGCCGCTTTCAGAAAAGGACTATTCAAGGCGTACCTCCTGCCTTCCCTGCCTAGATTACGTGCCATGAGCGAAAAGATGCTTAGCACTCATAAATATGTCAAGTAACTTTCACAAGACATCATGTATCGGCCGCTTCCTTATTTCCATGGTCAGGAAAAAAAACTGCCACTTGTTGAGAAAGGCAGGAGTGACGCCGCTCTCTGACACACGCGCTCTGACGCAGACTGACGGACGTCACGCAGTTCATGGCTAACTTGCGTCTCCAGAGGAGATATCGTAATTGCCGGCCGTTCCGGGCCAATACCAGAATAGCCGGCACCGGTCCCGTTCGGTCACCATAACGCCGGCCCGCGTCCCCAGGGTAGTGTCTAACTCCGTCCATCACGCACGACCCTAATGTTCTGACGTCATATCAACAGCAGGTGACGTAGTGCCGACGTCAGTGGCCGCCCAACACCGCCGGCCGGCCCGGGCAGAATGGATGCAGCCATAAATAACACTTGTACAAAGCGGCGACAGGTTAAAGGCGGCACTTGGGCGGAAACGTAATGCACATGTCAGCTTTTCGTGCACAGGGGTAATAAAATGGCCAGTTTGTATTTTGAAAACAACCAAAGTTTGTCAGGCACTTAGAGGCACTAGCTAAGAACGCAGGTTGCGTCACCAGCGTACGGCTCTATAACTTTCAACCCATATAAAGGCAAATCGATGCATGCCTAAATCAAAATACTTTCTTTATCTAATGTGCGGTAGTTAAGAACAGTATGAAGTTCAATAAAACGATGTCTGGACCTAGATATCGAAGGAGAGCGCCCGCTGGTCTTTGCTAACTGATCATGCAAATGGTACGGGAAAGGATAAATAAAATGCTAAAATAAAGTCAAAGGCACCGAAGGGATATGATCTCCGACGTGTTCCTGGACCAACAAGTTACACCACTCCCAGAATGGCTGAGGCCGTGACGAGGCTACCAGCCCAAAGCCCCGGGGTGACGCCGACGCCCGTTACATCCATTACGACCGGCCTGACAGCCCCGGCGGACCCCGGATGGCCGTCGGCCCGGCCGGATGTGCCGTGAGAGCAGTCGGAAGCCGACGCCGTGATCCAAGTGGCACCGGCGACACGGACCGATGGCCGCGCGCCGAGTGATGTCCGGCCGAGACGCGATGACTGATGGGGTGACAGGTGGAATAGGTGGGTGGAATAGGAGGTTGGAGGGATGGTTGTGCGGCGTGTTGGGCACAAAAAGGCACAGAATGATGGCAAATGCACGTCGAGTTGGTCGCCAATGTCTATATCATTTATGCATTGTTGGTTCAAAATATCTTAACGACAAGGGCATTTTAAAAATAAAAATAGATACACGAAGGTCTAACGACCGCCCGCATACACATGAGAACAAAAGCATATTTTCGTGGAAAATTGAATTACCTTATTACAGGATCTATCAGTGCGGCCGTAACTATGTGCCAGCGCCTTTGATAGCCACTGACATGAGCATTGTGATGTGCTCTACAGAGACCCTTACATAACGTGCACAGCATGCTCAATGCTCATGGAGACTGACAATTTACTGCGCTCCAAGAGTCTGACCGTAGTGTGCAGTTGCACAAAGAAACCTCGACTATCGTCCCTTGTTTCGCAGACCCGGACATCATACCGAGCCGGAATCGGCAGAAACTCTGACTAGAGGTTACCTACTGACTACCTTTCCTAGTCCGCCGACCCTAGCTACCATAGTACCATACCCGTCTCGGAGTTCCTGACTGCCTTTCCCTGTTCGGCAGAGTCTCTCGAGTGGCTCTCTCTCGGCAACAACCGGGTGTTCGCGATACCCAAGCAGGCACTGCGCGGCCTCCACCGCCTCAAGGAGCTCGACCTGAAGAACAACAACATCTCCATCATCCCAGAGGATGCCTTCGAGGCCTACGGACAGACGCTCAAGTTCCTCCGGCTGCAGCACAACCAGTGAGTGTTCCGGGACAGCGGGTGGGCTTTGTCTCTAATGGACACCGTCCGTTGTAACGCCGGTCGCCGACACTTGGGAACTCAGTGGGAATAATTATTGTGATCAGTTTGCCCCCATGGTGCCGAAATCTGGGACCCAGGCGCCCTGGTGGCAGGGTTGTATACGACTCAAATTTTTGGTGAGTCGATTCAGAAGAGAGTTTCCTAAAACTGAATCGACTCGACTCATGATTCCAAAAACTTTAATTGAAATGATTCGATTCAACTCTTGACTCAAACATGACAAGAAATATATGAATCAATTCGACTCATGATTCAAGCATATTTTCAGTTTAACGATTCGATTCAACTCATGACTCAAGGGTTCTGTTAAATAATTTGAATCGACTCATGACTCAATTCTGACTCAACTCATTGGACAGACTCATCAAGTTATTCAACATAAAATGTTTGTGCAAACCCAAGAAATACAAGTAGTCGTAAAGCAGGCGTCACACTTATTTCTGCAACCATGGAGAGGCGCTGTACCCAGAGATGCTTTCTAATCAACCAACCCAAACCAAACCAAACCTAATCAAACCTGGCATAGCCTAACACAACCTACAACCTAAAACCTACCACCTAAAACCTAAAACCTAAAACCTAACCTACAGCGCCTCTCCTTTGTTGCAAAAAGAAGTGTGACGCTTGCTTTACTATGTAGTGAAATGCATTCATGGGTGCATACTGCATATGTAATTCCTGACAACTAGTGAGCTATATGTAGATATTTTAAAAATCTAACATTAACCATTTCATTTGTGTATGAAATAAAAATAAAGAAAAACATGTTGCTATTATTATTGAAACCACATAACACACTTTGCATACCTATAATGTAAATAAAAATGTCAGCAGCAAATCAACATGTACCTAACTACTTAACTACGTGCCAGCTGCAAGCCAGCACAGAATTGATTTCTAAATAAGAATGCAAATATGAAGCCTTTAATATATGACAAATATGAAGCCAAATATAAGGCTAATTAGAATATCAAAATGCAAAGAAAAAACATTTTGTTCATGCCCTGTTGCCTTGTGGCCTTGAGAATTAACCAGGACCAAACCAGGACAAGGTTTAGGGCATAATCCAATAATGTAGTGTGGTTCACTTTTTAAAGGTATAAACACATGACGTCAATTATCTTAACCTTAGCTTTAGCTTGTCATACCTAATTAAACTCAAAATAAACAAACCAATTTTTATTAAATTTAGCAGAAAAATACAACACCAAGCCTAAAAATGGACGTTTGCGTTAATTATAAATAACAAAAGTTAAATAAAACGTCACTTTCCAGTTGATTTGCGTTATGGTAGCGTTTTTTTATTTAGCTATGGTAGCGCCGCTACGATTTTTTGCTTTTCCTTTACGTTTGGGATATGGCAGCAAACATGATTGTCGACAGAAATTGCTAATAACTTACAAATATTACTCTTATCTATGCAAGCTCGAGAAACATTTGTCCACGTTAATGACGTCATACAATTTTAATTTGAAACCAAATCATGTTATATTTTTTCTTCACTTTTATCATTTTATAATTTTCTGGCTAAAAAGATCAAGTTCTCATATCGTTTTAAATCTGTTCCTATTCATTTATCAGCTTGAATTAAATAAAAACTTCATTTTCATCTTGTTTACGAATAGTTATTTGCGACGTCATGCGCGACCACGAATTAGCAATTGTGAACCATCGGAAAAGAAAAATGTGAGGGTTATTGATGGTCTTTCTAGACAACTTTGATAGACAATTATTTAAGGTTTTATTTCAATTGTAAACTGGCATCTATCTCATACCTGTTAGTGTCCCTTACTAGCACTCACAAAGCCAACCCAATGTGAGTATTCCAGTAACAGTCCACAGATGTAGCGATTGCATATAGGTATAAATACAGGCTGAGGCAATTGCAATGCTGACTTGCCAAAGTTGAATATAATAGGTAGCTGATGCCAGCCAAAACATAAAAGGTGCTCACTACTTCACTAGCAGTTTCATGACTTTAAAAATAAGTTTATCTTACCTGGTGGCTGGAGCAGACTGTGACAAGTTCCTTGAATCGATTCAAAATGTGACTCGCGTTACCTTGAATCGACTCAAACTCTGACTCAAGTGGCCTATACATATGTGAATCGACTCGACTCATGATTCATTAAGCTTTCAAATTATTTGATTCGACTCAACTCATGACTCGAAGAAAAACGACTGATTCTTGAGTCGATTCATGATTCAACTCTGAGTCGTATACAACCCTGCCTGGTGGTCTGGCTGATATAAAGCCGACCGTTCACAGCTATGTGTGTAATGTGACCGTTCACAGCTATGTGTGTAATGTGAAATGGCCACTCGATCGTGCGGCGCGCGGCGACACTGAGCGAGGACTCGGAAAGGCTCCTGCCGAGACGAGGCGCCGATTCGGCACAGATCCGCTGGGAGTGGCGCAACACCATTTCCATCACAATGGGCTGAGCTGGACACTGGCGCCGACGGTGGACGGCCCATTCGACCGAATGGACGCTCTAGTTTCAGTCCAACTGGGAAGCTCTCACGGGCAATACAGCCTCATCACGATTCCGGCGAAATCCTGACGATGGCGATAAAATCCTGCCAGTCGGCATCACCACTGTCAGCGTCTCACCGAAACTAGGCCCCGTAGCGAGCCGGATGGCTCCCGTGGGCGCGTTGTCAACAGGTGGCTGAGACTGTTACGTAACGTAGATATTTAGATTGACCAATGTTGCCCGTGCCACTTCCCGGAACAATGTCGCAAGCTACCTGCAAAGTGCAGCAGAATAATGTTGTCAATCAGCCATCTCTCAAAACAAGGCCTCCGGAGGGAGGGCATCACGGCACGGCCGGAGTGGGTCGTGCATATTTGAATACGACGATAAACAACCTGTCAGAACATAAGTGATTCCTCGATAACGAGGGTGGTTAATTGTAGCCAGCCTGACCGGTGAGCATCCACCACATATGAAGTCCTCAACCCATACAGCTCAGCGACATACACGGTGTATGTCGCTGAGCGGATTCTACTACAGTAATCTTCGGCTTATTCCTGTCCTGACTGCAAAGCGTGCGTTATATTGGTCTCTTCCCTCCCTCTCCCCCCAAACAATACGGCGAGGGCCGGCCCAGCCAATCGACAGCTCACGCACGGCCGTTCGCCGTCCGTCGACAAAAACGCCGCAGCGGCGGCAGCCCCGTGTCCAGCCGATTTGAAACTCCATTAGGGCGCGGAAAATAGTCCGGCGGCGAGCGTAGCTGTTGGTCGCCGTGTCCGCCCCGCTGCGTGTCTGAGGACCTCCCGCAGCGGCCGGTCGGTCGGTCCGGTCGGTCTCGGTCGGTCGGTCGGTCGGTCGGTCGGTCGGTCGGTCGGTCGGTCGGTCGGTCGGTCGGTCGGTCGGTCGGTCGGTCGGTCGGTCGGTCGGTCGGTCGGTCGGTCGGTCGGTCGGTCGGTCGGTCGGTCGGTCCGGTCGGTGTCGGCGCACCAAACAAGGGTTGTGCTGGCGGTGGGAATGGATAAAGAGGCCATTTAAAAGCGAAGCATGTTGTTAAACCTTTTGTAATGCATTTTTTAAGCAAGTTGCAGAAGAAGTATGTGAAAGCTATTGATAGCAGGAAGAATCCGAGATTTCGTTCAGAACAGGGAAAGTTCTGTCGGTTTTCGTTAGTCGCGCATGCGTCCCACAATTATCTTATAAGATCTCTAGAGTCTCATTTTCATTAGCGATCAGGCAAACATACGGATAATTTGTGTCATAACTTGCCTGATTGGTTGATGAACCAGGCAATGATTACCTCATAGTTTGTCCTCAGTGTGAAGTAGCGGACTCGGCGTGCGTCTCGCAATTCGGTGGAAGCGAGTTCACGACCGGAGGGATCCACGTCCTTTGACCCGCGTTTCTATGCATGCATATTGCAAATTTAGCCAGTTGGCAACTGGCGAGAGGGATCTGGATATTTCCCATCCACCAAAAATTTCCGCCCCGCACCAGTAGGCACAATGTGTATGTATTTTGTAAAAAAAGCATCCGCACAAAACAGTCACTACACACACTTTTATTGAGCAAACATCCACCGACCGGTCGTTTCGCCGCTGTGCGCGCTTCCGCGTTCCCACGTGCAGTAGCACAGTCATGAGGTCGGCACTGGTTCATTAGCGTGACCGCCGGCCGGGCGTGCGTCGGGCCGGCGCGTGTCGCCTTCCTGTGCATCACTGCACCGGGCCGGCGCAACTGGCGTCATCAGCCACTCATTAGCCAGAGAGCCGGACATGGGGCACGGTCGATATATACTGCCGGCGACCGCGGTACAACGGACGGGTCACGCGGGTCACAGCAGACGTGCCAGCCAGCGATGGGGTCACAGCAAACGAACCAAAGCGAGTCAAGGAAACGACAGGACCCATCAGTCATCGGACGGGTCACGGTAGACAAGTTGCAATGCAAAGCGATCCAGTCAGTAGTGATTACAATAGTGGGTCACAGCTGCGCACTCACATGAGCGTGCAACCACAGCGGATGGGTCAAACACGAGATGGGTCATGTGAGTGGACCCACACTCCACAGCAGCGGGTCACACGCCAAATGACCCGTCCCTCCCGCAGTGTCAGCCTCGACCCTCGTCCTCCTCCAATCGCAGTGACCCCCGTCGCTCTCTCCGCAGCATCAAGGACATCCCGCAAGGCACCTTCCTGCAGATGCACTCACTGGAGTGGCTGCAGCTCAGTCACAACCAGATCACCACCCTGCCGCTGGAGACCGTCGAGAGCATGCTCAACACGCTCGAAGTCATCGACCTTTACGGTGAGCCTCGCCAATGGGTCGGCAACTTCAGGGTGGGAACTTGAAATCCAGCGTAACCGTCCTTTGATTACCTAATATCGGTCATTGAACAGAGATTCGACTTCGAGGAGCCGGCTCGAACGATAGAACAATTGTAACGTTCAGTTGCATCCTTTAAGTCGTGTTGCACGTAATAAATTTTGTATTTCTTTCTTTTCATGTGACTCCATAAAAAATCTCGCAAAGTATTGGCATCAATGCGGCAAATAACTGAATCAACTCGAGCAAATAATCTCAAACAGTATGTCAATGGCACACCGCACGGTTCGTCGGAAGGTCATCTCAGGCTCAAAAGAAACGGTATATACCATTCGAAAGCTGACGGTGAGCTGAATCCAAAAATGTAATTTTTATCAAAATCGATCGATGGCCTTTTTTGAAAATTGCGTTTTTGTAAAAACTTAATAATCTTATATTCAACGGGCTGTCCCCGGCATTCTTGAAAACATAAACATGTATTTTTGAGTTCCAGTGAAAGCTGAACGCCAAAAGAACAATATTTAGCGAAGCAATATTTCCAAACATTAATATGCGTCTCCCACAGCCGACAATAAGGCGCAATCACACAGCTCAGTGTCACGATGGACCAAAGTCAGCCACACAGAAGCGTGAAATGACCCTTATCGACTCGCAGACCCGGCGCTCTCGGCCCGCCTGACCGGCCACGGAAAGAACGTTCGGCTCTCGTTCTACTAAACAAATGTCATATTTGTCACTTTAACTGTCCACATCGCTATTAAAGTTATTCAGGATACCTGTGAAGAAAATTCATTGTTCTGCTTGATTTACAACATGCTTTAATTTACATTTTTCTTATACATGTTTTGTTCCATCCAGCTGCGATCAGTGCCCGCGCAGGGGAAGTGAGCGGGGTTTCACTGTCAGAGGCTGTACTGGTGACAGCTGCTCGGCCGTGCGACCGGTCAAAGGTTACCCTGCCCCGCCGGGCGCTACCCCCACTCCACCCGAGCTGAGGCCGGTGCAACCTCTGACATTTCAGCGCGGCCAATTTTCCTTATATGGGCATGATACCAAGCTCAATTGAGCAAAGTAGACATGAACAAATGTAAATTAATGCATGATGTGAAGATGAAAGAACAATGAATTTTCTTCACAGTTAGCCTGAATAACTTTAATAGCGATGTGGACAGTTAAACTGACAAATATGACATTTGTTTAGTAGAACGAGAGCCGAACGTTCTTTCCGTGGCCGGTCAGGCGGGCCGAGAGCGCCGGGTCTGCGAGTCGATAAGGGTCATTTCACGCTTCTGTGTGGCTGACTTTGGTCCATAGTGACACTGAGCTGTGTGATTGCGCCTTATTGTCGGCTGTGGGAGACGCATATTAATGCTTGGAAATATTGCTTCGCTAAATATTGTTCTTTTGGCGTTCAGCTTTCACTGGAACTCAAAAATACATGTTTATGTTTTCAAGAATGTCCGGGACAGCCCGTTGAATAAAAGATTATTAAGTTTTTACAAAAACGCAATTTTCGAAAAAGGCCATCGATCGATTTTGATAAAAATTACATTTTTGGATTCAGCTCACCGTCAGCTTTCGAATGGTATATATCGTTTCTTTTGAGCCTGAAATGACCTTCCGACGAACCGTGACCGCTGTGGGTCGGTCGGATATTGTCCGCGTGGGCTCGGTCGGGGAACTGAAGTAATACTGTCGGCGGAGACTCGGCCGGGGACGGAGGAGGTCGGCGCCGGAGAGCGGCCGTCGGCCCGGTGCCGACCCATTGATCGTCAACGGCCAGGTGTGCTACCGTTAGTTCGGGCCGCCGCCACCAGACCGCGCCACCGTCGCCCGGTCCCTGGGGAGGCCGGACGACGCCGCAGCCAAAAACACCGGACAACAAACAGAGGTCTGCGGCCGGTAGCGGTCTGCCCGGTCACCGCTGCAGGCGGAATACCGGCGGGATAGGGATCCCGGGCGGGCGGCGAGCGGCAGGCGGCCACAGGTGGGAAAGGACGCTGTCGCACCCCCGATCACGGAGGGTGAGATGAATATTGAATATGCGTGCGTCTCCAGGAAGGAGTAAGGCAAAGGATTGACAGGCATTTTTTCTGCTTATCAAAAGCAGCTCCTTGGCGCATCCGGCATGATAATTAACTTGGCTGTCCCGGTCCACAAGACGAGAGACTGCGCCGCGGTACGACGACGTTGACTGCGTGGGTAGGCTGTGCCGCAGCGCTGGTCTGTGACGCGGCACAGTCTACCCAGCCAGTCACCCATGCCGACGGGATTGTAAAAGCAGATTCTGCGGGCGACTGAAACTTGAAACTTGAAACTTATTTATTCACAACGAGTCCACTGCAATCAGTGGCTTTTCGCCATTGGTGGTAATGGGTCCGCGACAGAGCGGTGACAGGCCGCTCAGGAGGGACGCCAGCCGCCGATGGCAGGGGGCGGATGTGTGCCCGGGATGACACGATAGCGTGCAGAGGTCATCTGTGGCTTCCGAGTCACGCCACGAACGGGACTCAGATCACCGGTCCAGGCCATGACCGGTCCTGCTGTCTACATAGCAAAATGAGGGGCGGTGAAAGTACAAAGAAAGGGCTACGAGGGTGGCAAAACTTGTCATGAAGGAGACGCGAATGTAAGCACAGACCATCCAGGAGACAACCGGGGCATTCCACGTCAAATCGAACAAAAATCGGCTGTTTTGCACCTTACCATCATCGATTTCATTATAAATTTGTGAGCGAGTTCCTGTGTGGCCCCGGACATTACATTGATGTTTTTTGCACATTCTGACCACAGGTCTTCTAAATATAGGGCATCAAATTTTTACAAAATGTTGCATCTTTATATTTTTGAACGACCATAACTTTAGTTGTACTTGTTTGATTTGAATGAAATAAACCTTACTGTACAGGTAATTTCTTAAGCATTTGTTTAGAATTTCACCTACTTAAATATATGACCTTGAAATTTGCTTAACTCTGTTCTTAAGCACAAATATTGAAATAGCAAAAAACACGTCACCTTCGATTTGGCTCATTTTCATATATTTTATTGCCTACCATATTCTTAACAACCTGTGAAAAAATTAGAGTGGGCCATTCATAAGTTTTGAAGAAAATTGCACATATGCAAACGTATGTTAGCACGCGCAGTGGAGGGGGAAGAGCGAATTTCGCCCACCCCTCCTGTTTTTCGCCAATATCTCATAAGATTAATGCGAAATTAATTATGGCTACCTGTCAAGAATTGAATTGGACATCTCATCGTGCAAGCAATAAGAAAATCGGTTCACAACTGTTCTAGTAATAGCGGTGTAAAGTGAACATCCTGTCGCCGCAGCGACGCGGCGACTCGGCAGCCGGCGCCGACCGCTACGCGCCGCCTGAATTGTAGACTGTGCCGGGACGGAACGGAACGGTTCCGTCTTTACATCGCGCTCCCTACCGCTGATTACGTTTGATTCGCGTCAAATTTTGTGAGAAGACTAAGAAATGTACAGGCAATCTTATGATGAAAGAATTTTGAAAATCGGTTGATAAACAATGGAAATATAAACGTGTAAACACAAAATTGTGATTGCTGCGTTTCCCGCATCGGCCGAGCCCGCCTCAGCCGGCGGTACGTTACTCTTAGCAGGCCTCTAACTGCCATATTTATTATTGGAATAACTAGAAATTCCCCATACTTACTAAAAAATGTATGTTCTTTCGTTTAGTGAAGATCAAAAGACGTGAAGATATCGTTGCGTGATAATGTTTTCGTTGAATTTACTTCATGATGCATTTCCACACGGCTCAAAATTCACCGCAAAATACCGTTTGCTTGAGACACTTTTACTATGGAACGTGAATGCTTGACTACGATGACTATGCATTTCCATTCTCGCAGAGTTTGGGATATCACTAATCAGCAATCATTCATTTCAGAAAGTGTACACAAGCAAGCATGTCTTGACTCTGTCTTTCAAGGTCACGCGCGGTTGCGTGATGTTGATGCATGAAAACGGCGTTTGCCGCGAAAGTTATGAATGGCCCACTCCAATTTTTTCACAGATGGTTAGGAACATTGTGACGGACATAATATGTAAAAATTACCCAAATCGAAGGTGACGTGTTTTTTGCTATTTAAATTTTTCTGTTTTAATTCAAGGTCAAATGCATTTCAAGGTCACTTCAATTTAATTTTATAATTAAAAATCAAAGCCTTATCAATTGCCTATAAGACCCTGTTAATATCATTTTGATACCAGAAAAGGAACCAGAGTTATAGCCATTTAAAAAATTGATGTGTGGCATTTTTCGCTATATTCGATGACCTATATCTCAGCGATACGCTATCAAATTTCGAAAATATTATACGTAACTCGGTTTTGAACCATGCCCAGTCTGCCTACAAATTTTCAGAAAAATCGAAGGGGATGACGGATTTCGGTGTTTGATTTGACGTGGAATGCCCCAACCACGACAACGTACTATGCAACACGCAAACGTACTTAACTAAACCGTCCTAGATTTCGCTTCCTGTGCTTAAACTTCGACTTTGAACTTCGATACTGAAAATTTCCTATGGCCTCCATAAATCTCATGCTACTGTAATCCGTCGTATATTTCGCTTCATATGTTTCAACTTCGACCTTGAACTTCGATATTCAAAATATCCTATGTGCTCCATAAATCTCTGTCGAGCTACCTTAGTAATGCAAATTGCTCTAGTTACTTATTTTACCGTCATTCGGAGTTCGAGCCCTCCCAGTGCAAGCGGGCCGGTGACCCAGCATTCGGTGACTTATATCAATGTGACTTATACAAAGTTGGATCATGCCGATTAAATTACCGCCAGAAACATAAAAAGCGGTTCCTGAAGCGCACCTGAAGCTACGTTTTCGAAAAAAGTATGAATATGTCAGATTTCCCAAGAAATACATATTTCTAAACACTGCACACATGCAAGTTGAATAACTTGTCATTCGCCGAGCTCCACTAACCCTGCCTCCCGCCGCTGTACGTTGCAGAGAACCCGCTCATCTGCAACTGCGACATGGTCTGGTTCAAGGAGTGGATCACCAACCACTCGGAGAAGGAGGAGTTCCAGTCGCTGCACCACGACCCACACTGCAGAAAGTACGACAGCCGGCACATCGTCAGCGTCAAGAAGCTACCGCGCAGCGAATTCAACTGTCCGACTGGCGGCCAGCCGCCGGCCGCAGCGGCCAGCTGCTGGCTGCAGCTGCTGCTGCTGACCGGCTCGGCAGCTGCGCGGCAGTAGCGAGCCCACCAGCTGTGAGCGTCTCGTTGGTAGGTGGGTCTTGCCACGGTCAAGGTCTGCCAGTGTAGGACGTGGACGTGGACGTATGGTGTGACTGTCGAGTGACGCGATCGCGCGGGTCTCCGCCGTCCCGAGTTCCGGAAGGGTGGTGCTCGTTCATCTGCACTCCCGCGATCCCAGTAACGGCCAGTCCACGGTCCCACGACCCACCCGCCCAAATCCAGTCCGTGGCCATCCAGACGGCCACCTTGACCGCCATTCCCCGCACCAGTCCTGCACGACAGGCGGCACTGTGTTGAGTTTCAGGGCTGTTTGTTGCGACTGTAGACCCGTTCGTCTCACTTCCTGTCAGTAATGTCAGAAAATAGCGGCCCGCCACCGCGGTCAGGGACGTCAGAGGGTTACCTACAGCCCAGCCCCGTGCTCTCAGAGCAGGCCGGCAGCCAATGGTCAGTGCCGCCGAAGAAATACCCCTAATGATACAGACACTGAAAGGTTCAGCCATTTGTTTCGCCCTAAGGAGAACGGATAGTCTCAGAAGCAATATCCATCAAAAGAAATGGCCTCAGAAGAAGGATCTGTGCGATTGTTGGAAAGAAACTGTTTATCACGAAATCCCCAATGTTGCTTGTGAGAAATCATTTATCTTCAAATAAGACTTAATGCAGCTGGGTCAATTCCATTTTATCACGCACGACTTTATCCTAAAATGTATGTATATAAAATTCGTGTATTGAATGCAATAGGATCTGTTCGATGTCCCGACATTTGTCGTTAACTGGCATCGGCTTTCCTGCCCGAAAGCCATGCTTAATTCTCCACTAATATTCGCTTACGGCCTAACTGGTTCAGCTTTATGACAGATTACCCAATATCCATAACATTAACCCCTGGGTGTTAGTCACCTTTTGGGCGTCGTAATTATCCACAGTTCGTCTCAAATTCGGCACGAATCTGTCGCGAGACTAGAGTTTATGTCGAGCAGTGGGATACAAATTGGTACCCGGCACTCTTCTTTCTCAAATGCAGAGTGTGAGCTAGCTGCCCGTGTGCTAGCTAAGAGGCGAGCTAGGCTAAGTTGGGGCAAAATGAGCTAACGTGAGCCGAGTTGGGCCGACCGGACCAAGACGAGGCGCTCTCGCCCCGTCACTGCCGTGGTTCGGCACTACGAGAGAGAGAGAGAGAGAGAGAGAGAGAGAGAGAGAGAGAGAGAGAGAGAGAGAGAGAAAGAGAGATAGAGAGAGGAGAGGGAGAGGGAGAGAGTGAGAGAGAGAGAGAGAGTGAGAGTGAGAGTGAAAGGGAGAGGGAGAGAGAGGGAGAGAGGGAAAGAGAGAGGAGAGAGAAGATAGCAGGAATGAGAGAGAGTGAAAGAAGAAAATGAAAGGGAGAATGCATGAGGAGATGAAAATGAGATTTTCATAAAAGTCCGTTAGAACACAGGCATGTCGATTGTTCAAGGTTTGTCCAATGCTATATGTGCGTGCAGCATGCAAAGGCCCAGCGTCATAAAACAGGATATATATACAGAATACATTCCTGGTGTCCGAGTCAGACATTCCCAACAATTTCATTTTATGATATAATGAGCAACGTTTCTCCGAAGTGATCATAAGGATACCTACCATTCACTTCCCTCTAAACAGCATCTTTGAACAAGTAGGCAATCAGTGCAGCAACTGTGTTCTAAAAAATATCCGTTTGATGACGCTGATTGCCCTGGTGTGCCACTGACTGTGAATGTCTGCTGCGTTGGCTCTATTGCACTTAGTTTGCGACGCGCAAGCATACGCTCAACGCGGCCAGAAGCGTCGCGCGGAGGCGGAAGGGAGGCGTGTGTGTTGGGTTCGATTCCCACCGAACGCCAATGTTTGTCCCGCGTGGTCGAGAGCCCGCTCCAGGCCACCGGCGTGGCCCAGCGGGGCTGCAACGTGTCGCCGTACCACGGCCGCCGCCACTGCGCAGCGCCTGCCGCGCAACTTTGTTGTGATTTGCGATGTGTTACCGCTCGTCCGGTACAAAGATCATATCATTGGTGGCCTCCGCGCGCCGGCCGCGGCGGCCGCCGCCGCCGGCGTTTCCGTTCCGAGCCGACGGCAGTCGTCCGGCACTGCCCGCGGCCCGTTAGCGCCTCGTTAGCTCCGTGAGCGTCGCTGTTAGTGAGCTATGAATGTCGTGTTTTTCCTCTGCCTCTCTAGCTCCTCTCTACTGGTCTGGCGCCGGCTGGTCGGTCGACCATCGCCCGCCGCTCGTGGACGCTGGTGACCCCTCGGCCGGGTCGGTATCCCCTCTGAATCCGTGCGGTCACGGGGAGGAGCTGTCGGCCGGAGGAGCCGCGAGCCACCGCGGCGGGCGGCGGCCCGATCCCGCGCACCGCCGCTGCGTGTGTTTTGATATATATTGGTCTGTGGTGACTTTGTCTTCATCTCCGTTATGACCAATGGTGCGGTCCTGGCACTGAGCCAAGTATTTTTCTACAAAGTGGGGCGGCTATCGAGGAAGGACCACATCATTGTCGTGCATACGGCTCGCTATATACCTCTCAACCATCGCTAATACACTATGATATATACCAACCGACTGTTAATCGTAGTTTGACGATCATCAGAAGAGTGGCACTCTATGGCTCCGAATACATGAGCAAGTAAGTACGCATGAACGGATTTTCATATTTGCTCACCATTGTAATCCGTTTGTAATACGCATTTACTCTGCTCATGTATCCCCCGTCTTTGGGTCTGATGGCTATTGTGCAAGAAGGCATAAGCACAAGTACACTCTCCGAATCTCTCAGCACGGGTCATGGAGTAGGCTTGCGAGATCTCATTCAAGCCAAATGAATGAAATTCCAGCCCTCTCCGGTGCACTTGCTACCCAGAATTCCCTAACGACCAAAGTTACATAAGCCAGCTCCAAATTCAGAATACGACCACGAAGTGTTCAGAATATAGAAGTTTCCAACGTAGTAGGTATCGAAAAAGGCATGTACTAAAATACCAGCATCGTCCACGACATAACATTATCTAAACAGGAATCACCATTTCAAAAACATTAATCCTCAATCATTTCATTTTCTCCACGAAGATCGAGCTTTGACAAATGTTCCTCCGGAATCCCCCTATCTGACCTCAGTCCAACAAGTCACCTGTCGGGAAGGGGAGGAGGGTGCCCGCTCACCGGAAGGGCACTCCACCCCACCTGGCTGGTTGATTTCCCTGGGGGAGCCCTGGGGGAGTCTGCCAGACACCCGCCGTCCTAGAGGTCGACGGCCGTGGAATGTGGACGGTTTAACAGCGGCGGAGACAGACCAGGGATCGGGGAGACGGAGACGATATACTGGAGACGGAGCGACAGGGACGGAGCGATGGGAGATGGAAACCGGAGACAACAGAGACGGAGACGGAGCGATGGAGATAAATGTAAACTAACACCCGAGATAAAGTGAGGGAGACGATGTGCGGGGTCAAGACACGGGGCCCGGAGCAGCAGGCCACTGGAAAATGTCGTTGCTCTTGCTGACCACCGAGATAGCAGCTCACAGGCCACCGGGTGCTGATAACTGATTGGCGATCAGTGATCAGTGATCACCAGTGATCACCAGCACACGATGAACACATGATGATCACCAATCACCAATCGCCATGTCTGACGTCACAGAGTGATCCGGCCGTTGATACACTAGCAAACGGCCACGGGGCACCAAATCTTTCAGCACCGATCACCCTGACAAGAACTAATCTGCGTGTTGTAGGATCATGGCGTCACCAAGCCGAGTTACCGGAGCACTGGTCATCAGGTCACCGATAAATGTAATAGGCGGCGATCGACGGTCGAACACCACCCCGATGCCCCTCTGCCGTGCAAAGGCAAAAACGCATAACTAACAATTTTGGCAAAATTTGTTTTTTTATACCATTCGATTCCTCTCTATGAGCTACACATGCTCATATCGATATTAAAGTCTATACGTCATTTAATAACTAAATATTTCGTATATAAGTTTGGAAAAAGCACACACAACACAATTAGGCAGGCATCCACAGAGGCAAAAACACATAACTTTTACATATCTACTCCCTGCTGGTAATCGTCTGGATTAAATAATCCTCCTTCCAAAACAAAAACGCATATCTGTTGCAGATATGCGTATTGTTGGTTTCCGTGTGCTATAATGTCTTTGCATTCCAAGACAAAAACGCACATCTGTGCAGATACGCGTTTTTGGCTTGGTAAACAGTGAACGAGCAACGTAGATGTGCGTTTTTGTCGTGGTGGAGCGATTCTCAATCATGTTCATTCGACAATTTTTGCAGATATGCGTTTTCGACCGCTTCTCCTGAGCGGAGGTATCGTAGTGAAACACGTGATTCTTTTTTTCGATGAGTGAATCTGCCGTGAAAAGGGAAAGGCTCGTAACCAATATTATCTGCGAATGCAAGGCCCTATATACCAGGTAGGGTCGTCCGGCGATTCAACCTTTTCGTGACGTCAGCTCCTGACGTCATTTGGAGTCAAGTCTCGAAGCCCCGTTCAATCCCCATGTAAATGAGCGATTTTTGAAGCACTGTAGAATGAAGTCTGCACAAGATATATCAAACCTAAGTATCTTATCTGAAAGAGCAGACAATTTTCTGCAAGTTATCTATTACGTGTTTTTCGCTAAATCTTTTGCTTTTTTCACAAAAGCGTAAAATGTCCCCCCATGTCTCCGCAGCCTCCCTGCCGCCGGCCGCCGCGCGGTCGCGGTAGTGTAGTGGTTAGCGTGCCCGCGCAGTATTCCAAAGGTCCCGAGTTCGAATCTACGCGGTGCGGAACTTTAATAGCAATTCCAAGCTGAATATGCGCACGTCCATATTATATTAATATTAGTTTAGCTAAACTGTCACGAAGCTATCCATATAAATTGACTTCACCCAAAATATTGACAAGATTCTATTAAAATATAAATTCAAATATGGCGGCTTGGACTGCCGCGTGCGTTAGGCTCCGCCCATAGCTCCGCCCACATGCGTGACGTCATTCGTGTTAGTGGACACACGCGGAGATAGGGGACGACATGGGCCTGCTGCGAATGTAAGTTCGTGAATCATTGGATTCCACTATATCACAATGAGGACAATGAGATGATCCATTCCATTCAAGTCGGGGGCCCCCTAATCATTAGACCGCCGAAGACCGTGTTAAAATGAGATTAAATAAAGATTGAAAAGACCGGGAGGGCCCATCTCGTTCCCCAGCAGTCTCATATGAGTCCATAAAATGCCTAGTAGCGCAGCCAGGGTGATTGTGGTGAAATTGCAATGACACTCAAAAGGCCTCAAACGGTCCTCGGATGGCGTGACAGGGTCCTCGGATGGTCTCGAGGGCCATCAGTTAGCGTCAAATGGCCCTCATCTGGTGTCAAAGGGCCCTCAGATGGCCTCAAAGGGCCCTCAATTAGCGTCAAAGGGCCCTCAGATGGTGTCAAGGGGCCCTCAGATGGCCTCAAAGGGCCCCAGATGACTTAAAAGGGCTTTCAAATGGCCTCAAAGGGCCTTCACCAACGTCAAACGGACCTCAGAAGGCCTTCCAGGGCGTCAAAGGGCCCTGAGCTGGCGTCAGAGGGCCCTGAGCTCGCGTCAAACGGCTCTCCGAAGGCCTTAACCCGCGCCGTGCTGGTGGCCTGAACTTTCCGCCGAGTGCTGGGGGGGGGGGGCGTTTTCACGCCCCCCCGTCTAACTCGGCTCCTGGGCCACGTAGCGACACGCGGTAAGCGGCAATCGAAAGAGCGTCAAAAATAAGGACGAAAACACTTCGGTCATTTTTTGGGTCAGGTCAAAGGTCAGGTCACCAGAGGTCACCAAAGGTAAAATGTTGACTATTTCAACATTTTGGAAACTGCCAACGGCTATCTCGGGAACCGATAGAGCTACAGCGCCGCGGAAAAGCGCATTCGATAGCCCTTTTACAGACCTTTCTGAGTAATGTTCTCAGATTTGACCTCAGGTCAACGGTTTAGCCTCCAGAGGGCAAAAACTCCAAAAATAGCCGTTTTTACGAAAAACGTTTTTTCGTCAATAACTTTTGACTCATAAGCGCCATGACATTACTTTTGCCAGCATCGTGTTCCTCTCGTCGAGACGCGTCGAATGAACTATTTGTTGACCTTGAAAGGTCATTTTGAAAATTTGACCTCAGGTCAAGGTCATGACCTGACCGAAAAGGGTCATGTTGCATATCAGTCGATCCGTATCGTCGAGCTGAACACATCTGACGTGTTTTCACCGCTCTAGCACGTCTCTATCAAAAGTTATAGCCAAAAAACTGCTGGCGACCGTTCATGACCTGAGATGACCTCAGGGGCACACAGAGGGGTCACAGGTGCATTTTTCCTATTCAGTGTGTCATGTTTACCTATGAACCGATGTTTGAGAGCGTTTTGAACGATATTCGTCCAAAAGAGGCGCATTTCAATTTTCTCCCATTGACTTATAATGGAGAGGTCGCAAAATTGACCTGACCTTAGGTCACAGATATCAAAAATCCGAGATATACATTTTATACATACTGTTACTCATATCAATCGCTGAAAGTTTCAAAGTGATCGTTCAGTCGGTGTAGCTATAGCGAGCCTTTGAACTTTTTCTGAGGTAAGGTCACTTGACGTGACCTGGTGACCTGACCTTGAACGGCCTAGGTCTGAAATTTTCACAACATGTGCGGAAATGATGTAGGAACACGTGTACCAAAAACGGCGGCGCTGCGCGCCGCCGTTTTTGAGATATTCGCGAAAAACCTGAGGGGGGGGGCGTAAAAACGCCCCCCCCAGCACGGCGCGGGTTAAAGGGTCCTTAGCTGATGTCAGAGGACCCCCAGCTGGTGTCGGAGGGCCCTCAGCTGGCGCCAAATGGCCATCAGAAGGCATCAAACGGTCCTCAGCTGAAGTCCAACGGTCCTCAGCTGGAGTCCAACGGTCCTCAACTGGCGTCAAGCGGCCCTCAAAAAGCCTCAAGGGGCCCTTAGAAGGCCTCAGGGGGCCCTCAGAAGGCCTAAAAGGGCGTCAAAGGGCCCTGAGCTAGCATCAGAGGGCCCCAGCTGTTGTCAGAGGGATCTGAGCTGGCGTCAAACTTAAAGAGCCCTTAGCTGGTGTCTGAGAGCCCCCAGTTGGTGTCAGAGGGTCCTCAATTGGCGTCTAATGGCCATCAAAAGGCCCCAAATGGTCCTCAGCTGACGTCAAGAGGCCTTCAAAAGGCCTCAAAGGCCCCTCGGCTGCTCAAAGGGCCCTTAGAAAGCTTCAAAGGGAACTCAAGAGACGTCAAACGGCCCTCAAGAGACCTTAAACGGCTCAAAAGTCAAAAGTCAAAAGGCTTGAAAGGGCCCTCTGCTGGTGGCAAAGGGCTCGCACCTGACGTCAATAACAGCCTCGTCAAAAACGGACCTGAGAGACCTTGCCGGACCCTGGTTATCTGAGGGACTCCTACAGTTACCTAAGAGGCCTCCGTTTACTGAGGGGGCCCTGGTTATTTAAGGGGTCCCTGGTTACTTGAGGGGCCCCTGGGTACCAGAGGTTCCCCTGGTCACCTGGTGGGCCCCTGATCAATTGAAAACCCCTGGTCATCTGAGAGGCCCCTGATTACCTGAAGGGTTCCTTCCTGATCACTTGGATTCAATGGCTATAGCCAGGAAGCGAGTGGGTACTTGCCCGTTCTCGGGTTTAGGGTTCCTTCGAACCCGAGGGGCCCTGCGGCGCCAGTTGGTGGCAGAGGGTTCGTGCTAGCCGCGCTTCAACTCGGAAAGACACTACAGGGCTTGTGAGAGCACGTAATTGGCTCCCATGTAGCCACACTTATATCCATAAAGGCCCAATGGGTTCCTTCGAACCCGAGGGGCCCTGCGGCGCCAGTTGGTGGCAGAGGGTTCGTGCTAGCCGCGCTTCAACTCGGAAAGGCACCACAGGGCTTGTGAGAGCACGTAATTGGCTCCCATGTAGCCACACTTATCTCCATAAAGGCCCAATGCCGGTGTATGAGAGAATGTTTCCCCACTGGACTGCCATTTGCTGATTTTTCTTCTAGGAGTGAAAGTCTGAATGCACTCTACTAACCAATTATGTATGCATGTATGAATGACTTCTTTCTTAGATGTAGTAGAACAGTCATCCGCTGCTTTCAGCAATGACTACTTTGGCTCTCTTTATTTATTAACCGGTTCCCGCACTTCTTTTGCTTACTTTTTTTTCAATTTTCCTAGCTGGGAGTGCCGCGACTTATCCTTTTTTATTTTTGTCTGGTGTTAACGTAAGGTGCTGTGAGTCGCTGGGCTGAGGGTGGGGGCACTCCTGGTCACCTAATAATGGGTGGCGGAGTAGTTCGAAAAAAAATCTTGCCGACATCTGATGGCCCTAGTAACGGCCAATGAGGGATCAGCTGCAATGGCTCCACATCCGTCTGTGATAGCCCCACGGCCCACAACAGTGTTTCTAAAAGCCACCACGACAGCACCTGCGAAGCTCCTCACGCCACCTCCAAGGGACCCACACCAGCGCATCTTAAGGGCCTACATCGGCCTGGCGGCTCTGAGGGCCACGTACCAGTGCCTCTGAGGGCCTCTTACCATCCTCTGAGTGTCCTTGCCAGCCTATGAAGGGCCACTTTCCACTTGCAGGCCACTTTGCACGGCCACACACATGCCAATGATGGCCCCACCAGTGTCTCTAAGCCCCGAGACCCCGCAACGGCGCCTGTGAGGACCCAAAACCAACGCATCTGACGGCCTTTCACTGGCACCTCTGAGCGCGCCACACACCGGTGACTCAGAGGACGGTGACTCAGAGGAGCTCGCTCGCTTCTCTCGCTCGTAAAATACTATGCACATTAGACATTAGTGAATATTAGGGACACTCCTCGGGCATAAATGATACCTTTACTTGCCAATTTTCCACATTTTCTCACGGCAAAGACCGTTTTAAAGAGGCCCGTCTGCCAGTGGGACTACACCCACCGTGCCCCCCCCCCCTTCCCATCGAAAGGTCCTGGATACGTCCTTGCCTGGGCTGAAACCGGGCCCCCGGATGACTCGCGGGCCCCTTCAAGAGCGGGTGACCCCTTCTTGGGCGAAATCCTGGATACGTATCTGACGTACATCGTACATAGTCCTTTTGATCTGATTCATCGGTTAAATATTTAATATAAGTTATAAGCTGGATCTCTGGTCTGTGATCTCGCATCGTATCAGATATAATGACATTGCATGTCGATGTGCCTAAATAAATACGCGAATATACGTGAAAGAGTGCTGCTCCCGCTCCTACACATCCGGACCAAATGACTGGCCCCTGCTTCCAGCCACCCGGGGCCGGTCGGCCGGCCGGCAGTCCGTCGCTGCCCGGGGCTGATTTCTGAGGGACTTGCAAAAACGCTTATTAATTGAATGTTTTACCATGTTTTACGTAATGACTTAGATGATTAGGTATATGTACCGACTCTGAGACTGTGTCCCCTTTGAATAAAACATGCCAGCGTAAAACAAATATTATAAATGTTTTGAAAATTAAGCAGGTGTTTTGCCATGCATTGACAAAAGCTAAAGCTTCAACGCAAAAAAATTGGCCTTGGCCGTTATTAACCGCCTAAATTATAGACTGTACCGGCGCCGGACATTTCCGTCTTTGCAATGCGCTGTAACCGCTGATAATAATCGATTCGCGTCTAAACCCCAATGGAGCCTTGCAAATGTACTGGCAATTAAATGGTCAAAGAAATACGAAAATCGGCCGGTAAAATTTTGAGTTACGAGGGTTTACCTATGCACAAAATTGCGGCTGAAACTTTCCGCGTCGGCTGATCCCGCCGTAACCGGAACAGGTCTTACTCTTAGCACAGTTCTAACTGCCATTTTATGGTTGTATTAACTAGATTTTCTCAATATGTACTTAAAAATGTATTTGCTATCATATTGTGAAAGAAATAACAAAATTGGACGCCAACTTCGGCAATCGGCATGTAAAAACAAAGTATATAGTGCGCCTCCTGTGCTAAAATTTACCCCTGCTTGAACAGGGCCTCGGCTAACATGTTAACTAGGTACTGGGGCAAATGCCTCAGTAGAGTCGAGGAATGCCCCAGTAGTCGTCAGGCTTTGCCCAACCTCCACAAAATGAGAATACATCAATATTAACGCACATTCTTTCATTCGGGAGCGGTTGAAGACGTTTATGGCAAGAAATCAGGGGCGGCGGAAGAGGGAGTGCACGGCGTGCAGCTGCACCCTCAATGTCTATCCAAAAACATAGGCGTGCATTGGCAGACATGTCTTTTTGCACCCCATAATCCATCTTCATTCGAAAGAGCGTCAAAAATAATGACGAAATTACTTCGGCCACTTTTTTGGTCAGGTCAAAGGTCAGGTCATGGTGAACGCCAAATTTCGCCGATTTTCAGGTCGAATATCGACAGTTTACAAGATGCCGACGCATAACTCGGGAACCAATTAGAGCTACAGCACCGCGGAAAAGCGCATTTGATAGCCTTATTAGCATGCTTTCTGGTTATTTCTCTTAGATTTGACCTAACGTCAACGGTTTTGCCTGCAATGGGCAAAAACTACCAAAATAGAAGATTTCATGCCTTGCACGAGCTTTCTTTTACCGACATCGTGTTCCTCTCGTCAAGACGCATCAAATTAACTACAATTTCACCTTGAAGGTCAACGTGAAAATTCGACCTCAGGTAAGGTCATGATCTGACCGGAAATTGTCATGTTGCATATCAATCGATCTGCATCGTCGAGCCAAACACAACTAAGGCATTTTCATCGCTCTAGCATGCCTCTTTCAAAAGTTATTCGCGAAAAACTGTTAGATACCATTCGTGAACTGAGATGACCTCAGGGGCATATAAGCAAGGGGCACGGGTGCTATTTTCATGTTCAGTGTGTCAAAGTCACGTACAGTGTTTTATAGTGTTTAGAACGACTTTCGTCCAAAAGAGGTGGTTTTGAATTTTTTCCCATTGACTTATAATAGAGGTCGCAAAATTGAGCTGACCTTAGGTCCCCGATATGAAAATTCCGAGATATAAATTTTGTACATGCAGTGTTGCCCTTATCAATCGCTGGAAGTTTCAAAGCGATCGGTCACTCGGTGTAGCTACGGCATTCATTGAAACATTTTATGAGGTGAGGTCACTTGAAGTGACCTGGTGACCTGATCTTGAATGACCTTGGTCTGAAATTTTACAACACGTGTAGAATTGATGGATGCTGGAGCGCCGCCGTTTTTGAGATATCCGCGAAAAACCGCAGGAAAAATTGCAGGTGTTCAACCTCCCCCCCCCCCAGCAGGGCGCCAACACACTTTGACGATTTGCCCCAGTAGTCAAATTTCCTTAGCCGAGGCCCTGTGCTTGAAGGAACTCATTGGACCTTAAACACTCCCCCCCCCCCTGGAAGACTGGAAACGCGCGGATAATGTGAGTTGATATACGCCGAATCGCGATTTCGGCCAAACACGGTCTTGAGAAATAAGTCACAGCTCAAAGGTCATTTGGGTCAAGGTCATCAGATTGTTTCGAGTAGGTGTAAAATTTCTAAACTCAAGGGTAAGTAAAGTTTTGTTGCGATCGGCCGCTTTTTGGCGGTCTCGAAAAACCGAGGGGTCCATACTCCATACGACCCCTCCCCCGCTCTATAAGTGCGAGGGTTAAAAGGCCGGCAACCTTTTTACGGAACCAGGCACTTGCGTGAGGATCCACGACAGCGTCACAACATTATGTATACCAACGCACAAACGTCTTGCCAGCTATGTGAATCTGCATCTCCCGTATTGATCACAGGGTGTGGTCAGTTACGTGTGCATATGTATTTACGGGCATAAGTTTTGTATGCACGAGCCACGAAACAACAAGCGTATCATCCAATATGTTAGTTGTCTAGTCCGATAGGACGATTGTGGCAATTATGCACATCTTACTATACGTCTCTTTTCCAGCTAGCTGTGGCGTCTGTGTCCAATGGCACGTGCGCATATCTCCCAACACGCGTATTTGCCATAGTGCTACCGCCTTGTGCCGAGTGGCAAATACGCATATCTACCGTTGTGTGGATTTGCCCAGATACGCGTTTGTCGTTGGCATGGGTCACCCCCGCAAAGAAAATATTGCAATGGCAGAAAAACTTTTATGTAATTATATGAATATTTATTACTTTTGGACTATGATACGCATGTACATAGGTAGAACGCGTTATTCTGTTTCAAATGATATATACATTGCTGCGCTTCTGGTCAATGGAAGACCACAATGACCGAAAAACACAAAACTCGCCCCTGTGTAAAATTTTGTGCTGACAGAAAAATGTTAGATATGCGTTTTTGCCTTTGCACGGCAGCCCTGTGACGGGCGAGGCAGTACCGCACCTTGGCGTGTATGTACTGCCCTGACAGACAGCCGTGACTGACCTGACTGAAGTGTCAGCAGCGGGCCAAGCTGGTCGGCGGGCAGGTCAGCAGAGGTGACGTTCACCCTGGCGACAGCGTCACAGTGTCGTCAGAATAGCGTTACAAATGCATATCGATAAGGGATGTGGGAATAGCTGAACGCTCAAATGTTACTCTCACCAAGCCACCTGTAAGAAATATAAGAATAAGTTTCGTAATGCGGGTGATGGGTCAATATATGTACATTATACAATCCCCAAAGTCAGAATTTTAATTCCAAACATACGCTCTGTGTGTAAGGACTTCACAACACATAGCGACTCTGTGCATTTAGTTCACTTTCACTTCTTTTCCGTTCTTTACCGCCCTATTGTTTTATTTTTCGACTGTACGGTAAATGAGTGGCCAGTAAGAGTTTCATCCCTAAACCAATGAAACACAATGTGTCTCTCGAAAACGCCGGTAACCCACCAACTGCTTACCGGGCGAAAAAGTTCCAATCACTTCTGAATGGCCCCAAACTGAGCAAGCCTATCGCAACCAAACTTAGCACAACCCTGTCTAAATCAACCGACAGGCTGATGCAATAACTTATCCAGATTCAGGCATCCGGACCCCAAAGGACGTCGTAGTAGCGTAATGTTTTCCCTATATCGATCCAAATTGGCAGGGGAGAGCGCCTCGTAAATCAGAGTGTACGATAAATTAAGAACCATGATTTCATGACCACCCCCATCGACTAATGATTAATGGCTAGGGGAGAAGTGTTCATTGAAACTTTTTCATTGATAGTATGAAAACGGTACTCATTTCATAAAGGTACTCATACTAAAGATTAAGAAGGTACTCATTTGCTCTAATGCTGGAGAAACTAACTGCAAGAGGAGTTAGCATAACTGGCCGGCTTGTTAACATAATGTTGATAAACTCTTCCCGTTGGTAACCCGGCTGCTGTCGATCGATATTATCCCCATAACAGCAGTTCAATTTATCTTCATTCAGCAGCCTTGGGTAGTCAAAGCGCAGCAGGTGCCGTGAACGTGCCGTGGTGGGAGGCCTTCATTACACGGACTTCAGTTAAAGTTAACACCATGCAAGACTTATTGAGCAAGTTTGGAGCCGACTATAAACCATCCGAGCACAGCACGCTAAGCCGGCGACTGCGCCAGGTACTCTGACGGCTTTACGGACAGATACGGCGCGGCAGGGTGAGGAAAACGAAATAGGTCGGTGGTAACCAACTGCAATAACACTGAATGTAGCAGTTACCATACGCTTGCTAACGGCAGGCAACTACACACTAGCAACAAAGTACACCCATTCACCCACAGGGAAGAACAAAAGGATAACTTTCATGAAAATGGCGTTGAATGACGGTCAATAGCACGCAGTGTGTCATACTTACGGCTCAGTTGATGAGATGATGACATCGTCTCGGTGGTATCCCGTCTTTCCGAGGCGCCGCGCCGCACTGCCCTCTGGCGAGGGCGCGGTGCTGTTCCCTGCCGCCACGTGGCGGAAGCTGACCGCCACTGTTTGGGTCACGTTCACTCGTCCGTTCGGCACAGCCAGGTCCGCCACCGTCACATTCACGGTCGCATCCACTACCTGGGAGCCATTCCACGAGAACACCAGCACCAGGTTCACTAACGCGTTACGACACACGTCTCCGTCGAGCGCGATCGGACGCGACGGGCACTGAGTCACCTGTTCGTTGCTGGCGGACCCACAGAGGCGCTGCATGCGGGCGGTAACCACCGCTCCCGACCGGCCGGCTAGCACAGATAACTGATCGTAGCCGCTCGGGTCCAGTGGGGAGCGTTCTCGGCAGGAGCTGCGTACGTCTGTGACCGGACAGCGGGCCGTGGTGGGCCGTAGGAACGGCACGGGCACGGCGGGCGCACAGCGGCCGTCCAGTAGTGTCCGCGGCAGCCGCAGCGGTAGGCCAGACGGGGTCAGCAGGGTGGACCCCGAGCGGTAGCCGTCCCCCTCGCCTCCCCCTCCACCGCCGCTCGTCTCCGGCCAGTGCGGTTTGGAGCGGCGGTACAGCTCCATGTCAGCAGGAGCCGGAGCGGAGTGGAACTGGCCCAGGAACGGTGAGCGGTCCGCGGACAGGCAGAGCAGCACGTGCCACGGCGACTGGCCGGCCGCCGGAGCCGAGCAGCGCAGCGCCGACAGCGCTCCCAGCGGGTCGGACGGAGGACATGCCGGGGAGTCCTCGCAGTCCTGCCAAACACCGGCCGGAGGTCGGTCATACAGACGGATCAAGACCAAGTTCAGTATTTTTATAAGGCTGCATGTTTTTATAGTTTTATCTGAGCTGTGGTGATAACATAGCTCCTTAGGGTATAGCTCCTAACCCATATATAAGAAGCAAGTTGAGTGGTGACTGACACCCACTAAATTGTCACCATTATAGATAAGCCAAACAGTTTCTGACACTGTCGCAAGAATATGTGCATGATATAGGCAGACAGACTCACTGGATCACAGCAGCAGTCTGGGTCACAGAGGTCAGCCATCAGGTCACATTCACAGGCAGTGGCTCCATCAATCTGAGCTGAATCCTGTAATGAGGCTGAGGGATGGGACAGTGTGCTGTCAGAGCCACGATGCCGTATTGCTCACACACTGTCATGTATTTGCTGTCAGAGCTAATGGACCAGGACAGCCCTAGCTAGAGCACTGGAACTATGAAATACTATAATTCAAGACAATTACTTCACCTTTACTTCTTTCTTAGAACCTAACTTTTATAGATAGTGTTGTGCTTTTCAAATTTCACTTACCATGAGGAATAAGAAGTAATGTTGTCAACCACGCTATGTAGAGCCACACTGTTTTGCTGTTGCCATGAGCATATGGGAAAAACATCTGTGGGCAGTTTGTAACATGTTAATCTTGAAAGCTATACAAGGTATATTCAAGATGTGTTAGTTTCAGCATTTGGTAAGTAGCTTCTGCAAAATGAAAGAACTATAAACTACAATTGCAACAAAAAAGAAGTTCAATATGTTGAAATGGGCAATTCTAAGAGGCTGTTGATCTTCTGTGTTTCCTTGCATGAAAGATTATACACCCCATTGAGTATAAATAATATAATTTCTTGTTTATTGGGGCTTAAGGGCGCGCCGACTACAAGGTCATTTTGCGTAATATAATTTCTTACATTTGACCTATGAACCAGACATGTGCATGGATCCGAGAAAATGGATCTGGGATCTGATCCCATGGATCCTGATCTCGGATCCGTCGGGATCATAGATCCAGCTCTTTAATTTATCGAGAGATCTCTCGAGCTAACAGAATTACATCGATACAACATTGCTGTCAATATTGATACAACATTGATACAATGTTGATGTGCTACTAGGGGATCCGTAGGGATCATTAATCTGAGTGTAGTATTCTTGCTTGAGATCCAGTGGGATCATAGATCCTCATTTATTTTTGGTCAACACAGAAATCCCAAAAGATCACTCGTTGCAACTCACAAACGTTCTTATTTAGTGCTTTTATGTGATAGCACGTCATAATACATAGTTTTATGTCACTTATTGACATAGAACCACTTGGAAACCTGGTTTCAAATGTTGTTCAATCATGGTGGGATCCACTCAGATCATAGATCCATGGTTTTGGTTTATCGTCAGATCCTGTGAGATCATAGATCCAGGATAAATTTTTCACGTCGGATTCAGTGGGATCATAGATCCGAACCTACAATTTGCCTCGAGATCCACTAAGATCATAGATCCATCACTCGGATCCATGCACATGTCTGCTATGAACTTTCAATGAGTATTTAAAATCAGTTAAATTAATTTCATATCAAAATAATATTATTTTACATGACAGAAATATGTGACCTATGCTGATGTTAGCAGACAAATGATCTATTTCTCTTGGTTTAAAGATACATAGGTATGTATAATACATAAGAAAAACGCAGCTTAAAGAGATTCATTGCCAAATAACAGTGGTTAGAAGTTAGCACTTTGATAGCTTCCAACGAAAATGATTACCTATCAAAGTTGGTATTCAAAAAAATGTTTTTCAAGTTAATCCTAATTGATTATCGTTATCAAAGTAGTGTTATCCAAGCTGAAGTCCCTGTTTCAGTCAATCTCAACGATAACTTCATCAAATACGAAGCGAGCGTATTACAGGCAATAGTTCACCCTCAACATGGGGTTTTGAACTGAGATAGCAGTTTCTTAGAGGTACCAGCTACTTCATGTTAGGTTAGTTTATGCTATGTTTATTCTATTTATTTTACTTTGATCGAAAACAGCCATACAAAAACTTGTCCAGCCAAAGGTTTGTCCTAAAATCCTAGCATCTGTTCCAGTTTAGGTTACGATTGGCAGTCTCAGTCTCCTGTGAACTAAAATAATTGTCAACATTTTGAAATTCAAAAGGTTTTCAACTACAGGTTCAAAAAAGGCTTTACTACGCCCTACGGCGTCAGCCGTCATGTGAGTAGAAAGCACTTCATGTGCAATCAACATACTTCCAAACCGGCCAAGTTCAACAAGGACTTTACCACACCTCAGACTACAAATGCTGAAAAATAATTTATCCAATTTATTCTCGTTTACTCTCACAATTCACACCGTTCACATCAATACAATCAAAACAGCGCGCCGCTTTCCACTTTAGCAGAAAGGAATGTTGCCATGCGAATTGACCCTCTAAAACACTGCAAACTTTTAACTCGAATGCTGCGCAATAAGGGCAGAGCCAAGCCATTGACTTGTGCATGGAAATGATGCATGCATGTACGGGTAGGATACAAAAATAAATGAACATGAAGAAATAAATTACCACTAATTAATCTAATATGCCACCTAGAATATCGTGGTTTAAAACGCTGTAACCTTTGTATCTTGCTTTTACGTGTCTTCTAGGGGCCAGGGGGAATGAAATGATGGTCATGCGACATCAAGACATGTGTGATAAGTGGTTTCTGTCCCTCTTTCCCATCGACACATAGGCCTACGTCCTCATAGGCCGTCATTAATCATTATGTATGGTCGAGTGTCTATCCCTGTGTGACGATGGAGTGTGATGACGATTGGAGACGCATTGGCTCGTATAAGCTCGCTTAGCTGAATATACTTTTTTATAGTGACGCATGGTAGGCACTCAGTACCTACTCTAAGGGTATGGGGGTACCTACTCCAACTCCCCATCCTGCCGTTCCCGGCGCCGCCTCGTCTCTTGTCTGTCGAGGCGAAACGAGAGCCAGAACCGGGCCGCCCCTATCGCGACCGAGATCACCGTATTTGCCCGCCGCACCGGCCGGGTCACTCGCCAGTCGCCAGCCCTTCTATTGACCTCCACGGGCAGCACAGTCCGACGTGAACGGCGCTCCACTGTTACCAGACGACCTCACCGGTCTCGGTACCTAAACCATGTGGGCCGCCACACGGCGTTAACTGTCTGTATTATATCATCTTATCCTATCGTCAGCGTATTAATAAGCTTGATATTGCACTCGCTTTCACCGATGATTTGATGGTATGCAAGAAGCATTACCATGAGTGAATAGTTTGGCGAACAAATAAGGTAACTCGAGACCAGCGAGGTTGCAGGGTGAAGTCGATCGCTCTGCAATGTCAGACAGTTTCGGATGTCGAACATCGGCGGTAAACCGGACCTCTCGCTCATCGCTGCATGGATATCCTGGTCGCTTCTGAAGGAAGGGCTCGCGAGACGCGCGCGTCGGGACGCTTGGCGACACAGGTGTGTTGTCACTCTCCCGTCACATCACATCGCCCGGCCGTCACAGGCCCCGTCACACCGTGTCACAGCTCTGTCCGGGCGCCGTCACGCAGACAGGACACGGCGGACACGACCCGTCAACTGTAGGTCGGAGAGGCGCCGGACGGCCGACAGGCGCATCCATCCTCCACTCCGACGGTGTCACGATACGATGGCAGCCAAGCGTCACAGCAAGACGCGGTGACACGCGCTGACGCCAGCAGGCGCAGCTGCGGCCACCGAGAGCTCCGTCATCCCTGTCACTCGGTACGCTATAAACTGCGGCCGTTCTCCACAGCCGCCACTATCGTCCAGCTCCCTGAAACAAAGATGAAGGTGGCGATGATCGCAGCAACGCTGCTGGCGCTACTCGCCGGCGCGAGCGCCAAGACGGCCACCGTGACTAGTGAGCCGCTCTCCGTCGCCGCCTTCAACGTGCAGCGCTTCGGCCTCAGCAAGATGGAGAAACCCGAGGTGATGGACGTGCTGACGCGGGTGCTGTCCGGCTACGACATCATCCTGGTGCAGGAGATCGTGGACGTGTCGGAGACGGCCATCCACAACCTGACGGCGCGGGTGTCGGCCGCCGCCGGCCTGCAGTACGAGGTGACGCTGTCGCCACGCGTCGGCCGCGGCTCGTACGAGCAGTACGGCTACGTGTACCGCACGGACCGCGTGTCCGTCAAGGCCGCCCAGCTGTACCCGGACACCACGGACGTGTTCGCGCGCGAGCCGTACATCGCCACGTTCGCGGTGAGCGGCGTGCGGCACTTGGACGAGCTGACTTTGGTCGGCATTCACACGCAGCCGTCGGCCGCCGACACAGAGATCGACGCGCTCTCGGATGTACTCGACTACACGACGGCGCAGCTGGGCGCCACCAACGTCGCGCTGCTGGGTGACTTCAACGCCGGCTGCAGCTACGTCACGTCTAGCGAGTGGACCGTGAACCGACTGCGTCACCGTCAGGACGTGACGTGGGCGATCGCTGACCACACCGACACCACCGTCTCGGCCACCAACTGCGCCTACGACCGGGTAGTGCTGCGCGGCGACGCGCTGAGCCGTGCCCTGGTGGCCGGCAGCGCCGCGCCGTTCCGGTTCGACGCCGCCTGGGGTCTGTCCGAGGAGCTCACAGAGTCTGTCTCCGACCATTACCCGGTGGCGTTCAGGCTGAAGCCGCTCGCTGTGTCGGCCGCCGAGAACTACCTGCAGACCCTGGCCGAGTTCTCCGTCACCGACACGCGCGGCACACCCGGCGAGCAGGTGAAGGCGCTGGCGGCCGCCGCCGGCTCCGGCGACACGGCCAGCTACACGGTGCGCCCGCTGTACGACGCGGCCGGAGTGCTGAGCCAGGTGCAGGCCGAGTACCGCTCCTACAAGCTCTCCGGCGGGGCCATCCTGGACACGGTGGAGGCGTTCCAGGCGCGCTTCCCGGCCGTGGTGAGCGACTACCAGCTGGGCCTGCTGCGCTACAAGCTGGCCGCCGGCGGGTTCGCCGATGCGTCCGTGTTCGAAGCGGCCAGCTCGGCCCGCTGGTACGCGCGCGTCACCTGCCCCATGGAGAGCTCGGCCCGCTGCTGGGTGGCCGTCGGAGTGAGGACGCCCGTGGCCTGAACGGGGGCGCTACGACTCACACTGGCCAGTCACGAGTCATAGGCGGTGCACAAACAACGATTATGTCTTGTTCAATCACGGCCAATATTGTATTCAAACATCAACAAATCTAGTCATGAATACAAAGGCACAAGAAAAGTATACCTCGTTACTACGATAGGTATACAGTTATGAAAGCATAGGTTATTACTGGTTTTCACAATTAGTTTCTAGCAAACGACGCCTGTTCGTGATCATCCGACATAAGCTGAGCTGAGGACTGGGGGAACGACGCACCCCCACACTCCCATTCATTCACTACTCATGCATAAAATATTCAGTCACACCCAACACAATGTGGAAATCTGGTGCATATTTGTATCAACGTCTACCATTTATCCACAAGGCACTGATCGCATAATCGTATAAACAAATAACTAGCGCAAGTCTTCAGTCAGTCCACGATCATAATTCCGGCGAAAACTGACCAAACAACGGAGCACTAAATGACTCCAGTAAGGTAACCTTCAGTGAAGTAGCTGTCCAGCTGTTGTAGCTAAAGTCCTCGCTCTCTTTCGAAATGAAGCACCTTGTTGCTGATATTTGCATAATACTTCATTCGAGCAGCGATCTTTCGGGCCTCTTCAAAGTTCCCGGAGTCATACGCTGCAGCGAATGACCTGAAAACAAAAAATAATGAAACTTCTTATCCGTTGGTTCCACCCACCGTTGGTTATTTATATACAATGTGGTTCCACCCATGGGGTGCCCCATCAGGTTGCCTTCCCTGATGACCCTCTGTTCCTCATTACACATGTATGATTGAGCCCAGGTTCGAGACGTTCTTTCAAGTTGTTCATTCAAAACTGCTAACTTGACAGACGAAGTCGCGTTGGAGGGAGCGGCTGCAGCCACTTAATAGAGCATCCTTGATCAGTCTAGTTAATGTCTGTGACCACTCCAGTGCACAGAACGTTATCTGGTTATTTGGGTGCGCCAAATTTTGGCCGCTTATTGCTCTCGCTTGATCGCAATTCACAACTTGTCTATCAGATCCTAGAGGGTAAGACGCCAGGGTTTGTGTTGTTTTAGAATTGCGCAGTTCAAAACTCTTGAAAGTGTGCGAAGTGAATAATGTGAGTTATTTAAGCAAATTAAAACAACAACAAATAAGTTACAGCAAAACAAAATAAGGTAACATACAAGAAGGACGAAAAATGACATGGGGACGGGGGATACCTAGCCGGTGAATTGTGTAGGTCCTGTCCGGTGTCCCATATATCGTCCAATCGGAAATCTCATATGAAACGTAGTGTCTGCATAGTCGCATGAAGACCATCTTAGCTAACCGTCCATCCGGACTAGCCACCTCCTATTAGGGGTCGTGCATGTCTAGCCAGGCGGCTGACCCCAGTGGCGGATCCAGGGGGGGGGGCAAAATGAGCATTTGCCCCCCCCCCAAATGACATAATTTTAACATTACGCCTATGGACGAGGCATGGAAAGAATCGATAAATTGTTATGGTTTGCCCCCCCCCCCAAAAAAAACAAAAAAACTCTGAGCTGGATCCGCCTCTGGCTGACCCTGCCCAAGGTCAGCCAAGGTCACGTGACCTGGTCGGAGCCAGAGGTCGGTAGCGGCGGCGCAGGCCAGCGGGTAGTCAGAAAACGGTGGTTCCGCGGTGCGCTCGGTGATTGACTGCGCAGTGCGCATCGAGGTGATATAAAGTAGGTATCGCAAACAGAGTGACTGGGTGGCCAGACTTTCTCGGATCCAGTAGGGGAGCTTGTCCAATTATAGTCATAAACATGATACGACTGAGTTACTAAACAGTCTTTTCATCCATCAGGCCACGAGCCGATTTCGGCATGTTGAACTTCGCGCATGATTTCAATTTCCATGCATAGATTTCAGGGTCAGACCATTCAAAACAGAGTTTATACATGTTCTGACTTAACCTCCACCCGATCGAGGAATCCTGGGATGACGGGACAAATATGACCACCCCACATAGCTGGGCACGGACCGTACAGTCTGTCTTAAAATTACCAGTACCGCGCAAAGTGACGGTGGATCCACCAAGCTTGACGGAGAAAGGGCCTGCTTTGATTTGAAAGCCACCGACCAATTGATCTAGGGAATGGACGAGGATGTCAATTGCTTCGGTGACCCAAATTTAGCAGGCCCTTCCTCAGTCAGGCTCGATGGATCCAACGTCACTTTGCGCGGTACTTTTAAGACAGACTGTACATATCACGTGTTCGTGACGTCCTGCTGCTCTGCTGCCTACTGCTTCTAAAAGAAGTGACCGATCAGAAGCGAATAGGTCAGGAGGAGTGAAGGAAGCGACTGGCCTTATGCACTTGACACTTGACTTAACACTTGAGTGTTATCTTGCTTGACAGTTGACAGTCCCCAGGAGATGGGTATTGGTAACCGCTGAAATGCTTTAATTGGCATAAACTGATTTCGCTTTTGGAAGCAGTAGGCAGCTGAGCAGCAGGATGACATCATTCACTCTGTCTCTGTGCCGGAACTACTGCCGCCGATTGCAGTTCACACGCAGCCTCACGCTGTGGCTGGAAGAAATTGCGGGCGAGCCGGGTGGAATACCTACCCCAGATCAGCACTGAGTGTTCCATAAAGTTAACGAACCAGGTGGAAAAATGGCTACTGATGTGAAAATATATCAGTTGGGCCGCTGGCTCATCCAGGGCTGCGGAGTCTGTGTCTGAGTCGGAGTCGGAGTCGGTCGGAATCGGCAGTTTTGCCCGAAGTCGGAGTCGGAGTTTGAGTCGCTAAAATTTTACCGACTCCGACTCCGACTCCGGAGTCAGAGTCGGTATTGCTCAAAGCTGCATTGCTGCATTGCCCAAAGTCGTGCCCAACACCATGGCTGCTTTATGACGATATTTCGCTCATTGACCTTTCAAAATATGATTTTGTTGAAGTTGAGGACAAGCGTTTTCATTGACAAAAAAAAAAATAATAATAACTGAAGATGGCTGCTGCGTCGAACCTGTTTTTATCTATGAATGCTATCTAAAATGTTTCCAATGCAAGGCGTCTGAACGCGCAAAGGGTCGCTGCAGGCAAGGTAAAAAGATCTGCGACATGAAATTTGATTTCATTATATGGACTTGCTGAGCAATGTCCGGACTCGGAGTCGGAGCTGGAGTCGGAGTCGGAGTCGAGTTCTGAAGTCAGAGCTGGAGTCGGAGTCGGAGTCAATTTTTGAAGTCGGAGTCGGAGTGAGTCACCTTAAAACCATCGACTCCGCAGCCCTGGCTGATAACATTTTCATGTCGGTAAGTGGTTATTTTTCCGCGTGACTGGCGAAATTTGGGGACGACTTTTTATATCTAATCCGAACCTTTGAGATGGAAGGATTCACTCACAAGGATAGAGCTCCCGCTAAGCGGAGCTTGTTGCGTTGGCCCTGCCCTCTGCCCTCTGATCGCGCAATTCCGGGTCTATGGCAGAAATTAGAGTCCGAAGTTTAACGTACGCACATAGCCACGCACACATAGCCACGTCCCTTACTGAATTCGGCTGGTATGGAGCTGGTTAGCCTGTCACCAACCGACACCAGACCCGCCAGAAGGGCTCAAGAATATCGAGCGCCCGTCGCGCCTCGAACTCAGACTTTTACAACCGGGACCCATGCTCTCACCACGGAGAGTCCAACGCTCTTCCTACCCACTGAGGTACGGGACCGGCATTTTAGGCAAGCTACGGGAGTAGACGACCGGCGACGGGACTTAACCCTTACCCGTATTAGTGGATTGCCAACCGCGAACGTATAAGGGGGGGGGGTGTCCGTCGGACCCCCCTTGCCGTTTGGCCCCTGATCGAGCAAGAGCTTCGCGAAAAAAAGAGCGTGTTGCCCGTGACGAGAGAAAGCCGATGATACCCAATTTTAAGGTCCTAGGTCATTGGTTGACCTTTTAGGTCAGGTCAGTGACCCAGAAGTCGGAAAATCGGGACCTGTTAGAACACCGTAAAGTGTGGCCGCTATGGGGTTTTTCGGGTAGCTGATTACGAATATCATGCAAGTTTTGATCACAGATGGAAAAGACTGCAGACGCGCGACTAATGCGAGTCGACAGACGCCGAATCGCGATTCCGGCCAAACATGGTCTCGAGAAAGGGGTCACAGGTCAATGGTCATTTGGATCAGGGTCATGAAATGTTCAGGGTAGGTGTGAAATTGATTAAAGGTAGACTGCCACCTTTTTTCCACAAAACGGTTTTCACTAGAGCTGAGCCACCTATGTCCCAGACTGAAGTCGGTTTTCCGAAATTCGAACCCGTTTGCGAGAAATCGGAGACCAAAGTTCAGTTTGATGCCATTTTTTTAGTCCAAGAAAACCGACATCTCTACTGTTTATCGATAACTTTGAAACATGAATTTTCTTATCTTTTGGTAAATATATGTCAAAACTTTGATTGTTTCGAGATCAGAGAAGAATTTTGGAGTGTCAAAATAAAAGTTAAACTTATATATTCAGTAGTTCATTTTTTCCAAAAAAGTGTGGGAAATGGGGTTTAACATGGGCCAGACCCATTCCAAATGAGCCATGATTTTTTAAATGTTTTACGAACTGAAATGCAAAATAAATTAAACATGGCCAATTTCTTATGAAATCATATATTAGTAAATCATAAAATACCTTACTTTTTCAAATAAAATGTAATAATCTTATGACCTTGAAGTCTAGTGATGTGTAAACATTGTCGCTAGACATTAACTGATTGATAATTGTATGATAATCGACAATTTTTTTTCGCGATTCACGTGATGATACTTTGTCAGGTGAATTATAAAATTTTGTTTTGTCCAGGGAATAAATCATAGGCCGATCTGAGAAAACTTTTTGAAGGTGGCAGTCTTCCTTTAAAGCGAGGGTACTCAAAGTTTCGTTGCGATCGGCCGCTTTCTACGAGAGTTATTCGTGAAAAACCGAGGGATTGCGTTCGACCGCCTTATACGAACTAGGCAAAACCAGGGCACGGCAAAACATAACTGTAGCCGGTAATTGCGGGCGATTGGCGAGAGCCACAATAGTAAAGTGATATTGGGCAATTGTGCTGTTTTAAGGTTGGCCTTAGAGCTCAGATTCAAATCAAGCCTTAATTTGATAAAATCCTCCTGTTTTTAATTTTTATGGTATATTTTACAGTGTACTCTATCCCACCACAAGTTTTGTTGTGCAGGAAGAAATCAGTACCTATCCAACTTTAGCTTAGTCTATTAGCTAAGATGGATTTTTAGCTATATAGGCATTTGAGAAGATAGCTTAGCTAGTCTAGCAAACATGAAAACTATCCAATTAAGAAAAACAAAAGCAATTATAGCTGCTAGAGCAAAAAAGCATGCATACCTCTGTAAATTATCCAGCATCTCTTGATTGCTATGTTTTAAGGCCACCACATCATCATGTGACTTCATGTCAGCCAGTCTTTCATTCAGCTCCATGATTTCCATGAGGAACTCTGGGTCACTTTCAGTCTGTAAAAACAGGTGGCCATTATGAACAGAATATAATGCACTAGCACTTCTTCAAACTAGCTAAGTGGGAAAACTACCAAAACTCCAAAACTGCTTCATTTAACTCAGCATTATTTTGATATGGCCATATTATTGGGTACCTGATACTAATAAACCTTGTTGGCAATAGTAACAACCTACTCACAGTTCCATCTTCCAATGGATGGCCGGACAGCTTCAGGAGATACAGGCTTCTCTTCAAAGGATCTTTCAGTGTCCTGTAAGCTTGATTGATGAATGAAGACTCTCTAGCAGCCAGCTCTTGCTCATCCTGAAAAAACATCATTATTTTGAGAAAAAAAACAAATATCCCACTGGACAAAAGGTATTTTCAGCCTTTATTGACCATTGGCTGTGCTAAGTTGCAATTTCTCTTTTATAAATATGCTTCTGCTTTTTAGTAAGGATCCCTACATGTACAAATTTACAATGAAATAATCTAAGTCAAAGTTGCATGAATAGAGTGATAGCAAGTGACTTAATGACTTTATGACAAGTCACTGAATATGTACCAGGAGATGATTCCAGTGATATTACTGTTGCACAAACCTTAGCCCTGCCGACAAACTTGTCTGGATGCCATTTGTTCTGGAGGATACGAAACTGCTTGGTGAGCTCAGTCGAATTCAGGTCAAACTTTCTGCTCAGAGAAAACAACTGGAAGAAATCTCCTGATGACCCAACTGCCTTGGAGAGGTTAGTCGCTGATATGAATAGCCCTCGTCGGGAACGATACGCAACATAACTCTGGGGCTTGAATGTTGATGTTGCAGCTTTCGCTAAATAATTACCAAATAGCTTGAAAACTCTGTGAGTGGCCATACTAAGAGCAAAACTTATTCATGTGATGCCAAGACCTGTGATTTTATTCCACGACAGTCAAACAACAGTAATCTCCTCTCAAACTAATCTTGACTACAACAAGGCCCCCTATGACAAATGCCCATTAATACATACTTTACGGTGCGTTCACTGGAGATTAACCGTGCGTTAATTCGAAGGTAGCCGTGCACCAATTTAAATTGGTGCACGCGCGTGCAGTGATGAATTTCTCGACTGAAGTTTTTTCGGAAGGGTCATTGACTTTATTGTAAGAGTCCCCATTAAAGGCCCTTTCAGTGTCATGGACAAAGTTTAATTTTAATTTAAATTCGCACCGTTAAGCATGTATTAATTAGTTTAACACATGGTTTCCGTGCATAAATGGTTTTAACGCACTCGTGGATGGAATGGAGCACTCGTGCGTTAATGCACTCGTTTCACTCGTGCATTAACACACTCGTGCTCCAATCCATCCACGTCGTGCGTTAAAACCATTTACACACGGGAAACCATATAACCATATAATGACCATATAACCATATAACCATAACCATATAACCATATAATGTAGAATAAGCCAGTAATGACTTTCCCGCGCAGGATCTGCCTCATGGTTAGGGATTCCGCCATCTTTTTTTGAATGTGGATTTGAGTATTAAACACTGGATCGTTCAGGGGTTCAAAGATGTAATGACGTTCATATAACTGAATAATATTTTTCAATAAATTTAATGCTTAAAATTTGACGTTCCCCATAAGCTGTAAAAATTATTTCATAACTTTTAGTCCAGTCCAGCGTAGGCCTTCGCTGATAGATGACGCTACCGTCATGAAAACAAATCGCGGCTGACGGGTGAGACTAAATGCTTACTTCGAAATCTAAGCTGCGTTGCGGCATTGGCGGTTATGTGCGGCGTGTATGCCGCATGATTAGTAAGCGGCGACCACTAAATTAAAAATTCAATAGCTTTGACCTGTTTTCAATGGATAACACTGCATACCAAAAATGTCCATCGCTCTCGTCAAAGGATATTTAGATTTAAATAACTAACTTATCTACATCATTGTTTTGAACGAAATTAATACTCAGCCGCGAACGTATAAGGTATAACCCCTTGCCGTTTCGCTCCTGATCAAGCTAGAGCTTCGCGGAAAAAACGAGCGTGTTGCCCGTGACGAGAGAAAGCCGATGATACCCAATTTTAAGGTCCTAGGTCATCGGTTGACCTTCCAGGTCAGGTCAATGACCCAAAAGGCGGGAAAATTGGGACCTGTTAGAACGTCGTAGTGTGGCTGCTATGGGGTTTTTCGGGGTGCTGATCACGAATATCATGCTAGTTTTGATCACAGATGATGTCTTCATTCATTTAGGCCAGGTCGGGTTAGGTCAGGTCATGTCAACCAGTAGAGGTCCTGCCAGGTATTTGTAGTAGGTGTCAACCGCCTCTGACAGCCTCGTAACATGTTACGAAGGCACCAAAACTACTTTGTAAACGTTCATGTGGTTGCTTAATTCGAATTCAGCTCGAAAAACTGACCTAGAAACATGTCAAACTCGAAAAAGTGAACCGAGGTCACCAAAGGTCAATGACCTGACCTGACCTTCAGGTGACCTTGACACCCACCCTAATGCATGGGGGCAACATCATATCACATGTTTGAACGCTTGAAGCCACGAAAAGACTGCAAACGCGCTGCTAATGCGAGCCGACATACGCTGAATCGCGGTTCCGGCCAAACATGATCTCGAAAAGTAGGTCACAGGTCAAAGGTCATTTGGGTCAGGGTCATGAAATTTTCAGGATGGGTGTTAAATTGATCAATGCGAGGGTACTGAAAGTTTCGTCGCGATCAGCCGCTTTTTAAGCGAGTTATTCGCGAAAAACCTTAGGGGGGTTGCATCAACCCCTCCCCCTGTGCGGGCGAGGTCATGTTTTGATAGCAAGACTGAAACAGACTTTTTTGGGTAGCCAGGAAATCGCATGCCAGAGCCTATTCAAATTCTTTTATCGGCCTTTATATGCACCAGTCGCATACAGGTACGGGATTTAGCATACGATTTCCAGAGAATCGAAAGACTGTTTGGAGACAACAAAGGAAGGAATGAGTGAGTTAAGTTGAAAGTATTAATTTGGTTCAAAATGATGATGTAGATAACCTAGTTATTTAAAGCTGAATATCTTATGACGAGAGCGGTTGGCATTTTTGGTATGCAGTGTTATTCATTGAGAACCGGTCGGAGCGTTTGAGTCTTTAATTTAGTGGTCGCCGCTTACTAATCATGCGGCATACACGCCGCACATAACCGCCAATGCCGCAACGTAGCTTAGATTTCGAAGTAAGCATTTAGTCCCACCCCGGCTGACGCCCATTTATTTACACGCTCAACGCGCTGAACTGGCTCAAATCAAGGCCATCTATAAATAAAGAAATACGCCTTGTCACGGTGATAAGCCAAGTGGGACTCGGGTCTATTTTTTTATATCTACGCATATTCAGGTACGATCGCCCATCTCACTTTCGCTTTTTAGCATACTGCGTGGGGGTTGATGAGCCAGTTCGTAAGATGGTCAAATTTCATTTCAGGGTCGCAGGTCGGAACTCGGAAGTGATAGGGCTGAAGATGCCAGGGCTGCCAAAATCAAGTATCAGAATTTTGATTTGGCAATCAAAGCTGGCCTCAACTCAGCAAATTAAACCTTGACCCCTAGCCCTGGCTGCAGGATGACGGATCTCAATCTACTAGTACTATTGCTATACATTGAGATCCGTCATCTACTGTAGTACCTACTCAAGATCTTGTAGAGACCTGTAGGACTAGGTGCTACTGTTAACTTTACAGGAACTCCAACTCTGTCCTGTCTGGTAGCAAGCTAGGTACCTACCTAGTAGGTATAAATAGAGTGATAAATAGTGATGGCAAGTGACTTAATGACTTTATTGTTTGGCAAGTCACTGGATATGTACCAGGAGATGATTCCAGTGATATTACTGCTGCACAAACCTAGTACCTACCTACCAGTTAAAGAAGCTCTCAGTGTTTGCTCAGTGTGTGCTGTGATATAAACAGAACTGCGCAGTGAACACAGTGATATCATGAACTGAACTGTGCATCAATTGTGGGTCCTTGTACATAAGCAACTGAGGGTTTTCTGTACCCATGTTAGTTCTGATTGAGTTTATTTTTGTTCCCTGTGAGAGTGTGGGACAATTCAATTCAGGACTGCTGTACAGGAGCTACTGTTGGTCCCAAACTTTCATCAGTTTTCCAGATGAAATTTACTGAGCAAGGCACACCCCAGACAATATCATTTCCAGAACACCTAAAGGCCTTTAGACCTAACATTTACATTAAATATGTTATTATTGTACAAAGGAAATGTGTCTATAACATTTCTCTCTTCCACAAGTTTCAGAAGTCATTAATTTCTCAGGATTATAAATGTATAAAAAAGACAACATACCAGACCTATGGGCACTGATCAGTGACTACTGCAGTTTGGGCACCCTTAACCCCCAAATCACTTTCATCAGATACCAGACCCACCATAAAACATATGCTAAACCATTCTATCCATTCTATCATAGCTGTTAAGCATCAATCAGTCATATGTGAATGAGGTAGATTCAGACTGTCTCAAACCTTCAAAGTTCTGAGTTATCATCATTTGTATGTCTGGGGTTGAAAAACTATGTTATAGGCTATAGCATGGGCATGGTTATAGTATGCTTGGCACAAATGGGTCTGCTTGTCCAATGTTGTCCTGTTGTGTGAACTATTTCAGGCTGTTACATGCCTGCTTTAAACAGCTGCCCTGTTTTTCAGATTCTGCTAATTTTCATTCAGCCATGAGCACCTTCCTGGCGTCCCGACTGAGTCGGTTTCTACCGTCGGCGGCGACACGGGTGGCCTCCTACTCGTCCGGCCTGCGCGCGAAAAAGTGGGTGCTCGTGCAGCACTTTGACGGCTTCCCCAAGCACACCGACTTTGAGCTGCACGAGGAGCCGCTGCGCGCGCTCAAGGACGGCGAGTACCTGTGCGAGGCCGAGTGGGTGAGCGTGGACCCGTACCAGCGTGCCTACACACCCAACATGCAGGTACCCATGACCATGATCGGCCTGCAGTGCGCGCGCGTGCTGGAGAGTCGCGCAGAGGGCTACCCGGAAGGCTCGTACGTGGTGGGCGGCCTCGGCTGGCGGTCGCACACCATCCGCGAGGCCAGCCGCGACCAGGGCCAGCTGCTGCCGTTCGCCACGGCGCCGATGCCCGACCTGGGAAACCTGTCCCGCTCGCATTCAGTAGGCGCTTGCGGCATGCCGGGCAACACGGCCTACTTTGGCCTGCTGGAGCTGTGCCAGCCCAAGGAGGGCGAGACGGTGGTGGTGTCTGGCGCGGCCGGCGCCGTCGGCGCGCTCGTCGGACAGATCGCCAAGATCAAGGGCTGCCACGTGGTGGGCTTCGCCGGCTCGGACGCCAAGTGCGACTGGCTGCTCTCGCTGGGGTACGACCGCGCCATCAACTACAAGACGGCCAAGACGAGCAAGGCGCTGCGCGAGGCGGCGCCCAACGGCGTCGACTGCTACTTCGACAACGTGGGCGGCTGGCTGAGCGACGCCGTCATGTGCCAGATGAACCTGTTCGGCCGCGTGTCGCTGTGCGGCTGCATCGCCGGCTACAACGACCCGCGCGGCCGGCGCACGCTGGTGCCCATGCTGCAGATGCCGATGCTGATGCAGCAGCTGCGTATGGAGGGCTTTATCGTGTCGCGCTGGTCGGACCGCTGGCAGGAGGGCGTCACTCAGATGCGCGACTGGCTGGAGAACGACAAAATCAAGGCAGAGGAGACCATCACAGAGGGATTCGAGAACCTGCCCGAAGCGTTCATGGGCATGCTGGCCGGCAAGAACTTCGGCAAGGCTGTGGTCAAAGTGTAAACGTCCGCCCGCGGAGGGTGACACGGACGGCGCAGGGTACCAACAATGCAATTAGCGGAGAGGCTCAGTAGCGCTCCGCGCATACATTCTGAGGATAGCTTACCATGTGGTATCGGGGTGTCTTTAGGTTGACTTTTTCGACAGATGTGTATATTATGGAGGCATCAAAATACCAGGGCGATCGTGTCGTGTCATAAGTAAAACATGTACTGCTGTAGCCTGTAGGTCAAATGGATCGCCTATGATTTCAGGAATGGAATATGTAATTTGTGCGAGTGTGCAACGAAAGTGCAATTATACAGTGCATGTGCGAATGTAAAAATGTCACTTACATTAGCCGCCCAGGACAGTGCCATATTTTCCTTCATTTACGCCCGCAGTTCCTGGATGCAGTCGAAGGCTGTTTTCATTTTTCTACAAACGAGACCGGCTGTCATCCAACACATTTGCCGAGTGACTTTGATATTGCTATGTTGCGTAACTTCTATAAATATACAAAGTTAATGTATTTTGTTTATCGCATAACATCAGAAACACAGTCTTTGTTCAGCACGTGTCGCGTCCCACACCGTCCTTGTCCAACGAGAGTGTCTAGTAATATCTGTACTGGTGCCGAGACCAATCCAGCACATGCGCGACACTCCAATTTCACCAGTCTATCACAGTCCCTGCTTGGGCCGTTTCCGCTTGCTCGGTTTGGGCAGCGACATGCCCTTCACCTTGAAGACCGTGTGACAGGTGGAGCAGATGGGCGCGAACTTGCAGAAGATGGACAGGCAGACGGAGCAGACGAAGCCGACGCTCACCAGCTGCCGGTGGCAGAAGCAGGCGGCGCGGTAGTCGACCACGGGCGGCTCGGGCAGCGCCAGCTTCTGGCGCTGCTCGCCGAACGGCAGGAACGCCCAGAGCAGGTACTGCAGCAGGCCGCGCGGCTGCGGCACGCGCACACACACACCACCCGTAATGTCGGCGCCCTGCTGCAGCACGCCCGACTCGGCGCCCAGAACGCACGCGTCCACCTGGATCTCCAGCTTCTGCGCCGTGAAGAAAACGTTCATCAGGTCCATGTACTGGGCCGACACGGTGCCCTGGCCGGAGACAATCAGCACGCGCTTCTGGAGGCGCGCGTGCGGCGGCCGCTCGCGGCTCACCCGGCTGATGAAGCACAGACTCATGGCCAGACCGGCGGCCATCGGCGCGCTCGTCAGCAGGTCGGGCGGCGCCGCCTCCATCATCGCCTTCAGCTGGCGCACGATGCCACTGCTGGACTGTGAGAAAAGTTCGTAGTGCGCCTGCGCCGACTGACCGTCGTCGAGCTCGGGCGGGAAGAGCACGCGGTTCTCGCGGCCGTGTGCCACCGTCAGACAGAGCAGGTTAGCCGTGCTGGACATAAGGTGGGCATTGCAGAAGGCCAGGATCGAGTCTAGCACGGCGCCCGCGTCGCCACCGCTTGACACCACTGAGGTGAGGTTGGTGTCCAACACGATGGCCAGCAGGTGCTCCCCTGGGTCCTCCATCTTGTCAGCTCTGTTGCAGCAAGCAGGTTCTGAAAGTGTGCAGAAAGTGCATTTGAAAGCAATTATCACCACTTTAACTTCAATTTAGAAGTGCGCCAAATTGCCTCATTCATTGTTCATTAACAGTTCCTATGCAGATGACCAAAGACTATTCACCTGATTCCTGAATACAGTTGACATTGGTTATTGTAACCCTGTAAGCAGACTGTCGTTTGATTGACTCGTGATTGAATCAATTAGATTGAATCAAACAAAAATTGTTTAATCAAAAAGGTTTGATTCACCATCAGGATCATTTGATTCACAAGCCATGATTGCATCAAACACATTTTGATTTGCATTGGGAATCAGCGTTGCTTGAATACAAAAATTACACGATTAATGCTTAAGAAAAAAATAAAAATTGAAGTGAACATAGTTCATTATCAACAATATTGCCATGTGATAAACATTGCATGACAACAATAACAACACAACAAATACAATACTATCCCTGAATATGGGATTTTCTAAATTGAATCAAAAAATGAATCATTCAATAACTTTTTGGCTGAATTAAACTGAAACGTGAATTATTCCTTTTATCTTTTTGATTCTCTGAATCTAAATGAATTGATTCGCCATTTTTTTAAAGTATGGAACGGTGATTGAATCGAAAAAAAAATCGAATGAATCAATGATTCATTGATTCAATCAATCTGAATCCAAAAAAAGGTGAATCAATAGCCAGTCTGCCTGTAGGCTTAATTAACAACGAAAACAAACGGTTGCATCTGGAGAAAGGGAAACACACACCTCCTAATTTATCCTAATCATAAGACTGATCTTCATTACATCGAAATGAATTGAAATTAGCAAGAAATTAGTCATAAACACCACACGAACTCCTCTCTTGTTCTCCTCCGCGCTTGAACGGAACCGGCAAGGTCCCGTAAACTGCTGGTTGACGTGCCCTCCTGTTTTATTGAATATATGCTGTCAATTTCGAATTTTGTTTCAATAAAGCATCAAATATAATCTAAAAAACTGCATAATGTATAGGCTAATATAAAATTTTATAAGAATATCCGATAAGTTTAGGTAATGCTGCATTATAATGAACAAATTTGTTGAAACGTCATTTAAAATTGAAAAACTGTATTTTACCTTCACGAAATATTCAGGCAGCCTTAAATCCGGTGCTTTGCAAGGCGGCAATTGCGTGTGGTGGGCGTACTTAGTCTCGTCGATTTCAGGTAAGTAATGCTTATGTTGATCTACGATATCAATTTCGTGAATGAGTGGTGCATATTCAACTTATTTTGTCATTTATTCACTTTACATACAGTTCGCTTTTGTTAGTAGACTTTGATTATAGAGCGCCATAAACGCCGCGACCTGTGTTTTATCAAATTTTTGAGGTGATGCGTGCTCAAGTAAAACAAATAAATTTCAAATTCGTTTTTCGTTTATTTTGGTTTATAAAGATACACCGAGATCAATGCTTAAAGACAAATTTGCTGTACAAGGAGCCACTGAGGCCATGCACACTCCACACAGTCTAATGAAAATGTGTTGTATCAGCCCCTCTCCCTAACTTGTAGCATGCTGTCATGCAATAATCATGTTTGTGTTGTTGTGCAAGTGCAATACAGCAACACATTGCACTGATGCTTTCATATTTTATTTTCAGTCTTATATCCTTTTCAGAAATCAGCAAGATGAGTTTCACCAGTGATGAGCTCAACTTCCTGGTATACAGGTATCTGCAGGAGTCAGGTATGTGTGAGGATGATAATCTGCTCAGCTAGGCTTAGATTTAGGCTTATTCTGATGGGCTGGTGTAGACTATGTGTATTTGGTGCCCACATCAGGTATAAGTAGGTACTTGACAGTTGACTGATTGGAACAAGGATATAGTTGTTTGAGCCATGCATTGGTCAAACCAGTTCAATTTCATGAAAGTGTTTGTGCTGTTTGCCATAACAGCATCTTCTGTTGGTTTATTCCAGTCAAGCATCTCAGGAATGGCTGGACTTATTGCTCTCAAATTTAGTGGTTAAGTACAGTCCACAGAAGAAGTAATGTGTGGTTTCAGTCAAGGGTATGTTCTGCTTCTGAAGCCTAGGAACGATGAGCCAGACTGCAACGAGACTTTAAATGTAGGTTGCATGTATCTTCACCCTTGCAGCTACAACTTTATCTATTGACGTCTTCTTTTCAATCAGTCCGCATTTAAAAATCGTCTGTCAAAGCCATCCGTTGAGATTGGTAAAACCACACATTACTTTAGCAGTGGGCTGTACCTACACTGTTATAACAGCATTTTTAATCATAAGTATGCAGTCAGTGACTGGTTGAAAGGATGCCCCTCACACTCCTTACTTGAAGGTGAAATTTTGAAAGCATATCGTAAAGGTTTGCATTTGTCATCAATCCCCTGGTGATAGTGTCAGAGTTGGCAGTTGAGGTAGAGTGGCGCCACCACCTTCGTTGTGTACCTGTTGCTTGGCCCCGGCCACCCCTTATAATGGTGCAGATGCACCTGACATACCCTCCACAGCGCACACTGTGTCTTCCCATCCAGGCTACTTACCTCGCACACTCCATCGATTATAAATCCCGATACATTGTAACACTGATTCCCGGTGTAGGAATCACCGGGAATCACAGGTGTAGGAACCTATATGCCACTCCATCCGTGAAACTCATCCTGTTTTACCGTGTATTTACCCGCTGGATTTATCCGAACTCCCATTGGCTACCCACGGAGCTTATCCCAACTCCCGTGTCTGCCGGCCTGCAGGATTCTCCCACTCGGCCTACACATTCGGCATGGAATCGCACATCGCGCAGAGCAACATCAACGGCGCGCTGGTGCCGCCGGCGGCGCTCATCACCATCGTCCAGAAGGGCCTGCAGTACACCGAGGCGGAGATTAGCATCGGAGAGGTGGGTGACCGGGGGACTGGGACGGTGATCGTGATTCGTGGGTGACTGGGAGGCTCCTTGGCGACACACTTGTCTCTCTCTCTCTCTCTCTCTCTCTCTCTCTCTCTCTCTCTCTCTCTCTCTCTCTCTCTCTCTCTCTCTCTCTCTCTCTCTCTCTCTCTCTCTCTCTCTCTCTCTCTCTCTCTCTCTCTCTCTCTCTCTCTCTCTCTCTCTCTCTCTCTTTCTCTTTCTCTTTCTTTCTCTCTCTTTCTCTCTCTTTCTCTCTCTCTCTCTCTCTCTCTCTCTCTCTCTCTCTCTCTCTCTCTCTATCTATCTATCTCTCTCTCTCTTTTTCTCTCACTCCGGAGGCAGGGCGTGGGGGCCGTCCCTCTCCTAATCTTACCCTCAGGGGGTCGGGACGGGAATGGCGGTGGCATGTAGAGCCGATCGGAGTGGTCGGATTCAAAACAGGGTTGTTTGGCAGCCCCGCTGAGACAGTAGCGAAGTTCCGAACGAGGGTTGGCGTCCATCGCCATCTTTGACGGCGGAGTACGGTGCTGCGGAAGTATATCGCTCGTTTGTAATGTAACCGGAAGATCGTCGTGCACGTACTGGATTTAACCATTCAATTTTTGGCGGATGGTGTTAGGAAATTGAATTTTAGTTTTGTTTGCCTGAGTTACTGCTGAGTTTTGTTGAACCGTATTTGCACATGCTTACGGATTCTTTGACGATGTTTTTTCCTTTGAGGCTTCAGAGGTTATTTTAACCAACAGTAAAAAAAAAAGTTGAATTACGAGGTTACCTGACGCATGTTTGGTGACGTGTTTCAGCCCTTTTGCACATTATCTGACCCGCCTCAGTTTATACAATTTATCATTTAATACTTCGTGTTAGTAACTTGTGTTGCAATGCGTTAACAGTACGTGTAGTTTATTTTCCATTGTAGCCGATTTTGTGGCTGCGCTTACTTTTAGGCACCCGTTTTGCTTTGTGGATGAGCCGTTTCCAACCAGCCGGGGCGGGGTAGTGCGCATTGCACTCGAGTGCGACTCGTCACCTCCTGTTCCCAGCGCGCCGGGAACAGGGTCTATTTGAAGCGTGACAATACTTGATAGTTGAACGGGATCGTAGTTATGTATTTACTCACCTAATCTTGTTGTCAGGACAACAGAAAGCGCTCGATCGAGTCTGACCTGACCTGACCTGACCCGTGATATCTACAGGACGGCACGGAGCGTCTGATCGAGTCGCTGTCGCTGACCTGACCTGACCTGTGGTGACCACAGGACGGCACGGAGCGTCTGATCGAGTCTAACCTGACTTGACCTGACCTGTGGTATCCACAGGACGGCACGGAGCGTCTGATCGAGTCGCTGTCGCTGATCGACGCCGTCATGCCGGACATTGTGGCGACGCGCCAGCAGCTGGCGGCGCAGCAGCAGAAGCCGGTGAAGCAGGAGACGGACGTGCCGCAGTCGAACGGCGACGAGGCGCCGCCGCAGCCCGCCGCAGCCGCCGTCGACGCCATGGAGGTGGGTCTGTCAGCGGTTATTTGATTATGTTATAGCGATGTTATTTTATTTTATTATATCGATTAGAAGACGTGACATTTTCATGCAGAGGTAAGCCGCGCTGCATGAACCGTTTTGAAATGTTTATCGACATACCAGAATTTACGGATTCATTTTTACATATTTGGATGCTGCTCCTTAAACAATGTCTCAGTTTGCTGATGCTCTTCGTTATTGGCTAACGGAAATGTTGACAATGGCAGCGCGATTTGAATGTCGATTTCCACCTTGACCGCACTTTCCTTATCACTGTATAGTGTATGTGCATAATTCTTGCATTTTGATGCTATGACACTCAACCTCCCTGAATTATTTCAAATTCGGAACTGTTATCCATAAGGTATCCATTAGATCATATTCACACTACATCATTTTTTCAATAATAATGCATTAAATTTGCTCTAGAAATTAAAATTCCCTAATTATATCAACCGAGGTTTTATCTGATCTTTCTTCGTTTGAGTCATGAACCCCGATATTCAGAAGTGTTATGCTTGAGATAGTTCAGTCAACACTGATCGCACTTGTAATCGTTTTACCCCGTTTCGATCTTTTTTTGTGTTTAACGGGGATTTTATAAATCATTCTCATCGTTCCTATTAATTGTAACTAATATGTATTTGTTTGTTTTTACTATGTGATTTAAATGTCAGAGCATTGAACGCGTACACGAGCTACGTTTGTTTCGCACCTGCCTGTCTAATTCCTCGTCGTTTGATGTCTGCTGTTTGTACATCTCGCCGATACTCTTGTATAGCCTTTGCGCGCGTCCATGCCTGACTACCGACTGATTGCATTTGATGTCGACTCTATCTTTCAACTGACTCTCTGCGAATTTCATCTCAGTGTACCGATGCGCAGGTGGACCAGAGCATCGAGATCCCGCCCAGCAAGGCCACCGTTCTCAAAGGCCACGGCTCGGAGGTGTTCATCTGCGCCTGGAACCCGACCACCGACCTGCTGGCATCCGGGTGAGGGAGCGAGGGATGGGGCGAGGGATTCGGGTCGAGTACGGGTCGATTCGACTCGCATGAATGTTGCGTTGGTTTAAATTCCATACTTGTATGTCTTGTGTCTGTGTCTGATTGTTGTCGCTTGATAATTATTAGGAAAATTGCGACAATTTTACCCTCTTACTTTACATGATATCAAAAAGCGTCTGATCTTTCGGGTAAAATAATCGGCACCCGCTATAACCGGCAGTTTTCTTGACCTGTCTCCTCTGTGTCTCTTGACCAGCTGCTGTTCCCACTTGTATCTTGATCCGCTGTGTCTCCTGTCCTGTCTTCACTCTGTCCCAACCTTGTCTCCATTCTATCTCCTAACCATCTCCCCCGCCGCCGTTCGCAGCTCCGGTGACAGTACGGCACGGATCTGGAACATGTCCGACAACGCCTCCAGCAACCAGCAGCTGGTGCTGCGCCACTGCATCCAGAAGGACGGCAACGAGGTGCCCAGCAACAAGGACGTCACATCACTCGACTGGAACGTGAGTGGCCGGTCAGACGAGGGCTGAAGGGAGTCAGTGAACGGGCTTAGTGACTTAGTGAGGGATGGTTGGCTGATTGACTGAATGATTGATTGATAGTCTGAATGGCTGGTGGAATGAATGAATGGGAGATTGGTTGACTGATTGATTGACTGATTGATTGATTGATTGATTGATTGATTGATTGATTGATTGATTGATTGATTGGCGGATGGAATGAATGAATGAATGAATGAATGAATGAATGATGTTAATTTAACCTACATCCGCTACTACACGTCAGTCAGTCGTATCCTCTTCTCGATTATCGCGGCGCCTCGATCGTACCACCCTCAAGCTCATCCTGCCATGATAGTGACCGAGATGTTAACCGTCGTCAAACCTTTCACTCGCCTTCCTCAGTTACAGTGTGATGATAGGTAGTGGTACCCTATCTGTCTGAATCCCGCCTAACCCGGACCGGCCGGCCTGCCACAGTGTGGCGGTGCCCCGTGTGAACTCCGCCTTACCCCGACCTGCCGGCCTCAGTTGTTCCAGTGTGACAGTACCCCAGTGTTCTAAAATTGGATATTGGTAGGGTGTGCCGATGAAGGAAAAAATCCTAGGATGAGAAAAAAGAAAGTAAATAACTGAAATATTTTTGCAAAATGGTGTAATGCCAATGTTCAATTATGCCAACTGATAAACCAAGATTTCATGTCAGGATCTTGACAGGGTGTGGAACAAAAGGATGTGGGTGCATCAACTGTCAAGTGACATGTGAACAGGCTGTTGGGATTTTTGGAATACATGAAACTCTTTTCAGAGATGAAGTAAAGTCGGTGATTCATATTTTAGGGATGAAAATATTTTCCCCATTAGGTGTGATTTGCCACCAAAAAGTCTGAAAAATGGAACACTGCAGTACCCTGTCTGAACTGAACCTAACCCCGGCCTCCCGGTCTACTCTGTTACACTGTGACGGTACCCTGTGTGAACCCCGCCTCACCCCGGCCTGTTGCAGTGTGACGGTATCCTGTCTGAACTGAACCTAACTCCGAGTCCGACCCGCCGGTCTTTTACAGTGTGACGGTACCCTGTGTGAACTCCGCCTCACCCCGACCCGCCGGCCTGTTACAGTGTGACGGTACGGTACCCTGTGTGAACTCCGCCTAACCCCGACCCACCGGCCTGTAATTGCAGTGTGATGGTACGTCCCTGTGTGAACTCCGCCTAACCCCGGCCTGTTACAGTGTGATGGTACGTCCCTGTGTGAACCCCGCCTAACCTCGACCCACCGGTCTTTTCCAGTGTGACGGTACCCTGCTAGCCACCGGCTCCTACGACGGCTACGCGCGCATCTGGACCACCGACGGACGCCTGGCTTCCACTCTGGGACAGCACAAGGGGCCCATATTCGCGCTCAAATGGAACAAAAAGGGAAACTACATCCTGAGCGCCGGCGTAGATAAGGTGAGAGCACGCCGTCCTCCGAGGAAGCCTGCAGCTGCTACGGAATGGTGGCGCCTGGGTGACGAGGGATCCAGAATGTTCATGGCTGATGGTCAGGAAGATGTAAAGTAATGTTGGTCCATAATACCAAATACCTAGGTAGGTACTAAGCTGAGTAATCATGCTGGTACTTCTCCTGACATTACGGCAAGTGTTCAAATTATCATAACGATATGCTTAGACCTTAGTACTAGGTCATGGTCTTAACTAGGCCTGCTTCCAAGTGCTACTACTACTATACATCGATCTTGCTTCCGGCGTGCTTTTTCAGTATCACCTTCCGTGTCTTATTATGGCATTATCGCTAACGCCATCGCTGACCGCTCCCCCTCGTCTCCCCTCAGACGACAATCATCTGGGACGCGTCGTCTGGCCACTGCACGCAGCAGTTCGCCTTCCACTCGGCGCCGGCGCTGGACGTCGACTGGCAGAGCAACACCAGCTTCGCCTCGTGCAGCACCGACCAGTGCATCCACGTCTGCAAACTGGCCGTCGACAAGCCCATCAAGTCGTTCCGCGGGCACTCGGTGAGTGGCCGACGGTCAGGGCAGCGTACTGTCGGGTGTCGGAGCAGGAAATTGCAGTTGACACCTCCTAAAGCCCCAATAAACGAGTCAAAATGTTGGACTGGAGTGAAACGATTGTTTAGACCTGCTACCAGCAGCTACAACTGCTTGTTCCGTCATGTTTAATAGCCGTTGCCCCTCTTGACTTATGTTCTTTTCCACTATTCAGCATAAATTCACCGATTAACCGTCTATCCTCTCCGCCTCTGCGCTCAGAACGAGGTGAATGCCATCAAGTGGGACCCGCTGGGCAACCTGTTGGCCTCGTGCTCGGACGATATGACGCTCAAGATCTGGTCCATGAAGCAGGACACGTGCGTGCACGACCTGCAGGCCCACAGCAAGGAGATCTACACCATCAAATGGTCGCCCACCGGGCCCGGCACCAACAACCCCAACATGAATCTCATCTTGGCCAGGTGAGTCGGCCTGCTCGGTGACCGGGGAGGGAGAGTTGTGGGCTTCATCGACCGGCTGCCGTATGGTCGACGTGGGTCAAAACGGTTTGCTGTTGAGTTCTTTTTTCTCTGCGTAGTTTGATAAAAGCTAAATAATTACGTAAAGAGATCCACTTTTTCGAAAGCATTGTGTCTCATTTTACTCATCCTGTGACTGCCCTGTGGATAGCGATTCCCCTGCTCCACTTGTTCGGCTTGAGGGTGCATTGTCAGTGATGGTGACCATACTGTCCTGTGACTGACGCCTCCCCGGCCGGCCGTCAGCGCGTCGTTCGACTCGACAGTGCGTCTGTGGGACGTGGAGCGCGGACAGTACATCCACACGCTCACCAAGCACACAGAGCCCGTGTACAGCGTGGCCTTCTCGCCGGACGGAAAGTATCTGGCCTCGGGAAGCTTCGACAAGTGCGTCCACATCTGGTCCACGCAGGTCAGTCACAGTGGAAACACGAGGAGAGTCGTAATAGCGAAGGAGTCTGTCACCTTTTCATTTCATGCTTCATGAGATTTCATGCTTCCAGTAAATTGGAAATGTAACTTTTTATCTGCAACTCGTGGTGGTAGTTGACTTACTGTGTTTGCTCATTGGTCGTCATTCAATTTTTTCTTCAAATTAACTAAGGCCATTATGTTTTGGTCCGCATTATCCATGCATTCGATGAGATGCGGAGGATATTGGCAGCTGATTGTCGCGCCCGATTTCGCCGTGTGTTTTCTCTGTGTTAGTGCCGCGTATATCCGTTCTGCGCCTGCTGAGCCCGACCACCCCATCTGACCCCTCTGTCGACTGTGTTACACAGACCGGTCAGCTGGTGCACAGCTACAAGGGCACGGGCGGCATCTTCGAGGTTTGCTGGAACTCCAAGGGCGACAAAGTGGGCGCCAGTGCCAGCGACGGCAGTGTAAGTACGGCGCCGAGAGCCGCTGACCCGTGTAGTCGGTCAGCGTGGTTAACCAGCGCCCGTAGCACGCTGAAGCCACAGGGACTGTTGTCTGTTCGTTGTATTGTTAGTTGGATAGAACTCAGATTGTTTATGACCGACTGTACGCTAAGACTGAATTCTGATTGAGGACGGTGGTGAGGCACGTACTCGTAAATGTGCGGTGTGCGCCGATATTTCTTTTTTATTGAGAGATTAAGCAACAAACTGACATGTATATCTTTTCAAAGTGAACCATTTTTTTCAGTTACCTAAGCACCTTTTTCATGTGGTTCGTATATGTTTCTGATCAAATAGTAATCACGTCAGCAACTATCAGCGCGCGTGCGAGGCGACCACGGCTGCGTGCGGCTATGCGCACCATCGACCCAGTCTTGAGTTACTTATCCGTGTCTGTTTGTAGGAACTATGACCGTGACATGACCTACCGCTGCTGGCTCCTCAGGTGTTCGTGCTGGACCTGCGCAAGTGAGTCGCCCCTGGAGGACCAGCTCTTGTCGACGCGCCCGTGTTATTGTGGCGGCGCACCGGGCAGGGCCGCGGGGCCGGCACTGTGGCCGTACGGTCGGCGCTTCAGGCCGACAAAGGACCGTTCAGTGACGAGACGGAACACAGGAACAGAGTGGGCTGTCGACGGACAGCGGTGGCTGCGGCCACCAGATAATGGGTGCTCCGGTCGGCATTGACACGACGGCTCGGCCCGGCGCGGGTGATGGCTTGGCCCGACGGCAGTGGCGACTAAACTCCGGCGACAGTGGCGACTGGGCCCCAGCGGGGGTGGCTACTCGGCCCTGGCAGAGGTGGCGTCTGAACCCCGGTGGGGGTGGCGACCAGACCCCGGCGGGGTGACGATTCGACCCCCGGTGCAGATGACGACTCTCCCAGCACGAACAGCAGTGTGGGCGCCCCGAGCAGTTGGAGGGAAGCTCACGCTACTCCAGGCTGCCAGGACATGGGGAGCGGACGGCGGCGGGCCGGCCGGTGCGCTCGGGACCGTGGAGGCCGCCCTGACGACAGTGCCGCGGCAGTCCACGTCCGCCGGCCTCGCGTCAGTGGACTGGCAACAGTACAAAGGCTTCGGCTGGCATTTCGTGTGTCGTGTTTCGTGTGCCTTGTTCATCATACAGTGGTCGAGACTGAGAGAGCAGACAATGCGAGCGCGTGCACGTGCGCTCTGATGGACTCGACAGCCGCACATATTCATGTTTTTGTACATAGTGAAAGATTGCACGCGTGGCGAAAGACTGCATATGTGGACGCTTGATATTTTACGGTTGACGCTTTTCCAAGAATCTAATTTTATTTCCGACCGACCTGGCGATGGCGTCCATAACTGGTCAATTTTTCCTGCCGGGTATCGAGACGAGTTTATGCCATCGTGACAGTCAAATCCCGTCTCGACTTGATCCATTGACGTCAGTTAAGCTGTCATCCGCTCTAGCCTGGACTTCGCATGTTGTTTCACTTAGTTCTGTGTGGGAAATGAGCTGGCTGCGTAGGTTAACCGGTAGTTAATTTTGCAAGTCTACACACTGCTTAAGCTAGCAATAGCAGCTCATATGTCCTACCGGTGTGTCTCGCCATATTCTACTCGGAATGATCTTAGCTTCCTGAAATGCACTTGTCGCTAAAATCGTGAAGTTGATGTGAATGTGTTTTGTACGGCTTCTGGCGCTGCCTGGGTGTTTTCGGTCAGACTGTGCTGTCGTCACCGGCGCCTCCATCCACGCGCCCTGCCAGTGTTTGTACATACAGCCAGTGTGTGTGTGTTTCGCAGGCCAGGGCGCCCTGGTAGCCCGTCGTGTTCGTTTCGTGTGTGGCGCGGGGTGTATGATGGCGATGGTGTGATTGTTCTGCTCCCTCTCCCAGTCCACCTGGAGACCGACCGCTGTTGAGCGACGCCTCTCTGCTCGACCTCAGTTGCTTTCCCGTCAATTGTCGGCGCTTATCATCACAAAGTTGACGCCGTTTTAGTGGAATTCCGCTTGGAGATGTGGGACTGTTTGTGGCTCGTGCAGCTCGTTTTGCGCCGACTGCCGGCGAGGGCACTCGCGGTGGACTTACCACCAGCGGTCGTGTCGTGATCTCCCGCGGACGATGATGTTCCGTGCCCGAGCGTGAAGTATGTGTTGTCGAGCGTGAACGGCCCTGCTCGACGGCCGAAATGGCCGATCTTCACCGTGGTTGATGTTGTTTATGATAATGAAAATAAATGCCAAATTTATTGTCGTATTTTGGAAGCACCAGCGGATTTCGATGGACGCATCAGATGCTGACGGCGGCTAGAAATCATGAATGGTGTCTTTATGGATGGGGAATGAAATTTTGTTACGGAAGTTGATTGCTGGGGAATGGATGCTCTCAAAGCTATACTTCTGACCGACATGAAAAGCGACTAAATGGCTGAGACCTATAATGGGTGTCCAAGGCCACAAAGTGTATTAATTACAAAGAGTTTGTCGGTGTGTCCTTCTCAAAGATAATTGAAGTCAAGACCACTACTAATATTTACTAATATTGCTAATAATACTTTATTTTAGTCACTCTCCCTCACATGAAGGATTTTACCGAAACGTTTCATATATGGTAGCTCTCAATGGTTGCCGAACTGGCGCACATATTTCAAAATGCCGCTTCGAGCCTTGTATTCTTGCTTGTATTTGTATTGCGAAGTATTCGAGTTGTTTTCAATTTGCATTTTCGTTTTTTGTCACGGAATTTAGGAAGGTAACTAACATTTGAATTAAATTGAATTGGCGAAAAGTAGGGGATTGATAACATGCATACGTTGGAGCGTTCACCTGCCAAATGTTCTGGCTTATGTCAATGTATTGTTGCTAGAATTCAAATTTGAATTGATCAAACTATGCTTTGACTTTCCAGAACCTTGTCCTAGAATTATTCTATTTTGGTTCTGATTGCTGGAACAAGTAAATTCCAGAGAGGGATATTGTTAATTCACTGTAGAGGTTCTCAGGATGGGTAATATTCAACGAAACTAGGTGCCTTTGTCCATCTTTTTTTATAAATTTTGCTCAAACATTTGAATGGATGAATTGACAGAGCCAAGCCCATGTTAGGTAGAGCTAGTTGCGTAGACCCCGACCCCTACCATCTGATCGCGCAATGCTGGAGAATGGAAGAATTTGGACGCAGAAGTTTAACATGCTCATCAAAACTGGACACAGCCTGTCCCACTCCAACTGACTTCAACGGGCTGCGGGCGGCTGCTGCCACCAATCGCAGACCATCCCCAATGTTGAGCGCCGGAGTGTTTCGAACCCGGGCTCTCATTACTGGGAGTCCGGTGCTCTACCAACTGAGCTACGGGACAGGACAATCTGCACTTTTAAGTCTGCAGTGCATTAATTGCTGACTTATTGTGTTCTTTCTATGTAGTTGCCTACCTCTGCATTATTTTCTAGGACCACTTCTTGAAAAACATCCCTTTGAAATACAATATAAGACATCCAAATACAAGAGTGCAGAATAAGCAACTTGTGGAAAGTCAACTCTGGGTCACAGATGCTAAAGTAGCTAGTCCAGGTATGAGTAAATTTGCATAATATACACGTTAAATAGAGGACCTTAGTTTAGCAACAAAAAATGTAGCACCACACCAAGTTAATCTAGCCAAAGTTTTCTGCCTAAGCTAACCATTTGTAATCTTACTCAGCCTGCAGCTTCTATGATCTCACTTGAGCCACTTTGCTATTCCCTTCCAGACTTTCATTCAGCTATGTGCATGCATAGCAATCACAATGCGTTGCATTATGCTTATTTAACTGTTTCTCTTCCATGTTTTCCAGAGTATAGAAGCCCTTGATGCAATGGACTCTATTCATCGTCTGGAGGGGACATCTGGAACAGAGAAAGGTGGCCTGATCATCAGAAAGAAGCCTGCCGATGGCGACTCCAAGCCAGCCAAGCCTCGCAGCGGCGGCCTTGGGCTGGAGAAGCTCGCCGCCCTGAAACGGAAGATCGAGGAAGACCAGGAGCAGGAGCGGAAACTGCGCGCTGCCGAGAGCTCTGGCGGCGGCTCCGAGGAGACCCGCCGGGAGCACCGAGACCGCGAGGACGCGCGCGGCCGCCACTTCCGCGCACCGGCCAATGAGACTCCGAGCCACTCTGGTGGCGTGAGCGGGGCGTACCGTGAGCGTCAGGAGGCGCGGCGCGACCGCGACCGGGGTGGTCTGCACGCTGATAGCCGCGGCGACCGGCGCCGAGACAGGGACAGGGACAGGGAGAGAGACAGGAACAGGAACAGAGACAGAGATCGAGACAGGGATAGAGACAGGGACCGTGACAGGGACCGCCACCGCGACCGGGACCGCGACCGTGGTGACCGGTCCGACCGTCGCCGAGACGACCGCTCGGAGCGCTCTGACCGCTCAGACCGATCGGTGCGCTCTCACTTTAGCTCGTGGCGCGAGACGCCGGCGCGGTTCCGCGACGCACCGGCCACACCAGCCATGAAGGTCAAGGACACGCCGTCTCGCTCCGCCTGGGACGAGGAGGACCACACGCCGGCTCGCCGCTCCGTCTGGGACCTGCCGACGCCGTCCTCGCGCGGCGGCGGTGAAGATTGGTCGGAGCGGCGGCCGCGCCGGCCGGCCGATACGCCGCTGCCCACACCGGTGCACAAGAAGAACGCCTGGATGCGGAAGGGCGGCGACGCGACGGAGCCGCACTCTGCCGGCGGCGGCGAGCTGAGCGCGGAGGACCGCGCCGCCTGGGAGCAGGAACAGAAGCGGCTCGACCGCGAGTGGTACGGCATGGACGAGGGCTACGACGAGACGCACAACCCGTTCGCCGACGTCAGCCAGGAGTACACGCAGAAGAAGGAAAAGCAGCTGGAGGAGCGCAAGAAGAAGCGCATGTCCGCGCAGCAGCGTCAGATCAACAAGGACAACGAGATGTGGGAGACGAACCGCATGCTGCGCTCGGGTGTGGTGCAGAAGCTCGATTTTGACGAGGACTTTGAGGAGGAGGCGGAGGGCCGCGTACACCTGATGGTGCACAACATCCTGCCGCCGTTCCTGGACGGCCGGATCGTGTTCACCAAACAGCCGGAGCCGGTGGTGCCGGTGCGCGACCCCACCTCCGACATGGCCACCGTGGCGCGCAAGGGCTCGGCACTGGTGCGTGCGCATCGCGAGCAGAAGGAGCGCAAAAAGGCACAGGCCAAACACTGGGAGCTGGCGGGAACCAAGCTCGGTGACATCATGGGCATCCAGAAGAAGGCCGAGACAGACGAGCGCCAGGGCGCTGACGACACCACCGACTACCGCACCGACCAGAAGTTCGCCGACCACATGCGCGGCCCCACCGAGGCCAGCTCGGACTTTGCGCAGACGCGGACGATCCGTCAGCAGCGCCAGTACCTGCCGGCGTTCGCCGTGCGCCAGGAGCTGCTGAACGTGATCCGCGACAATTCTGTGATCGTGGTGGTGGGCGAGACGGGCAGCGGCAAGACCACCCAGCTCACCCAGTACCTGGTGGAGGACGGCTACGCCAAGCTGGGCATGATCGGCTGCACCCAGCCGCGCCGCGTCGCCGCCATGTCCGTGGCAAAACGAGTCGCCGACGAAATGGGGGTGAGTGGCTGTCGGGTTCAACTGAGGTTCGGCTTCTAACACTAGAACGTAATGAATTTATTGTTGTTATTAGTTAATCACATTGATGTTATTTGGCGTTAGGAATGTGTTCATATTGTAAGGCAACATTACCATTTTGTCTGTCTACTTCTCTTTCTGGCCTATATTTTTGTGACTTGAATATTGGGTGCCTTATTCCGTCTGATAACTGCGATGTTCCGTTTTTTTTTCGCTTACGACTCACCCGTTTCGGATTTTACTTGCCGCAATATCCTGTCTCCGTTCTTTTTTTACATTTTATAGCTCACCCAATTTCCGCTTCTGCTGACTACCCATCTCCGTGTTTACCTACCTTTCACTCCATCTCCGTTTACACTCACTGCTTACGCTTTCTCCGTTTTTTTTTTTTATAATCGCACAGTCTGTTCTCTGTTTTACTGACCTTTCACCTCCCCTCAATATTTACTTATCTACGGCTCACCCGTCTCTGTGCGGAATATTCATCCCGTCTCCTTTTTACTGATCACACCCTCAATCTCACTTTCACTGATCGATCTCTCCTCTCTGTCTACGTTTTTGCTAACCACTGGTCTCGTCCCGGTCAGGTGGAGCTGGGCCAGGAGGTCGGCTACGCCATCCGCTTCGAGGACTGCACTAGCGACAAGACGATCGTCAAGTACATGACGGACGGCATCCTCCTTCGCGAGTCTCTGCGCGAGTCCGACCTGGACCACTACAGCGCCGTCATCATGGACGAGGCGCACGAGCGCTCGCTGAACACGGACGTGCTGTTTGGCCTGCTGCGCGAGGTGGTGGCGCGCCGACACGACCTCAAGCTGATCGTCACCTCGGCCACCATGAACGCCGACAAGTTCTCAGAGTTTTTCGGCAACGTGCCCGTGTTCATCATCCCGGGTCGGACGTTCCCAGTGGACGTGCTGTACAGCCGTAACCCCGTGGAGGACTATGTGGACGCCGCCGTGAAACAGGTGCTCCAGGTGCACCTGCAGCACGACCAGGGTGACCTGCTGGTCTTCATGCCCGGCCAGGAGGACATCGAGGTGACCTGCGACCAGATCACCGAGCGACTGAACGAGGTGGACGACTCGCCGCCGCTGGCCGTGCTGCCCATCTACTCGCAGCTGCCCAGCGACCTGCAGGCCAAGATCTTCCAGAAGGCGCCCGACGGCATCCGAAAGTGTGTCGTGGCGACCAACATCGCCGAGACGTCGCTGACCGTCGACGGCATCATGTTCGTCGTGGACGCCGGCTACTGCAAGCTGAAGGTGTACAACCCGCGGGTCGGCATGGACGCCCTCCAGATCTACCCCATCTCACAGGTGAGCTCCGCGGAGCCTGGGGCCAGACTTTTCGACCTAGGTTCTTTCTCTTTTCGTTTTATTCGCTTAGCTTTATGACTATATGATGTTTGTGCTTAAACACCCTTCGTCCCCATGTTCAATGGATTATGATATTAAATTATATTAAATGGCAAACGTTTACAGATTATTTGATTTCCCACCCGTCGCTGCCTTCTTGTAGTAGTAGTCAACGCGGGCAAGTGATATTGTTTTGATATGCTGTTAAAGGGACTATCCCACCTTTAACATGGGATTTGAGTTGAGATAGCCAGGTTTGCGGCGAGGTTCAGAAACCACTATCTATCTAGGTTGCAACCCCCGCGACCTCTTGGTGTTGAAGAAATTCGTTCCCTTGATTTGAAAATGGGCCTTGTACAAGGCCCTATCTTCAACATGGAGCGACCGTTAGTGTGACGTCACCTCGTTTAGTCATTCTGATTTAAATGGGTTTGTTCGTTGAAAAATCGCTTTAAACTTGGTCTGAACTTTGTTGTGGTGCCTACGAGTAAAAAGAATCAGCTTTATGACAGTAATGTGGCCTGGGGAAGGAGGTAATTTTGGGCTGTGACGTCACATATTTGAAAGTTTGTGTTTGAAATATGGGAAGCCCAAGATGTTTAATGAAAAATAAATGCTAGAACCGTGTTCCTGGTCATCCAATCTATAAAGTCGGGCACAATTTAATTGGTTTTAACAACATTTTAGAAGGTGGGATAGTCCCTTTAACATAATCTTTCGCCTCGACCGAACGATCATCGGAATTCGGAACATTTTGTTTGTGTTCATCACAAATAAATACCTTTTCGGTTTTTACTATCGTCGATTGATCCTACCACTGCATCTCGCTAGTGTTTCCTTTTTATGTCAGCTGGGACATTGTCTGATTCTCCCGGTCACTCCGATTCAGCTCCATTCTAACCGCGTCTGTCCGTCTTTCGGCAGGCCAACTCTAACCAGCGCTCAGGTCGCGCGGGCCGCACGGGTCCGGGCACGGCGTACCGTCTCTACACTCGGCGTCAGTACAAGGAGGAGCTGCTGGAGACGACCGTTCCCGAGATCCAGCGCACCAACCTGGCCAACGTGGTGCTGCTGCTCAAGTCGCTGGGCGTCGAGGACCTGCTGCAGTTCCACTTCATGGACCCGCCGCCGCAGGACAACATGCTGAACTCGATGTACCAGCTGTGGGTGCTGGGCGCGCTGGACAACACGGGCAACCTCACCGAGCTGGGCACGCGCATGGTGGAGTTCCCGCTCGACCCGGCGCTCTCCAAGATGCTGATCGTCAGCTGCGACATGCGCTGCAGCGAGGAGGTGCTCATCATCGTCTCTATGCTCTCGGTGCCGGCCATCTTTTTCCGACCCAAGGGCCGCGAGGAGGACTCGGACGCGGCGCGGGAGAAGTTCCAGGTGCCCGAGTCGGACCACCTGACCTTCCTCAACGTCTACCTCCAGTGGAAAGCCAACGGCTACGCCATGCAGTGGGCCACCGACCACTTCATCCACGGCAAGGCGATGCGGAAGGTGCGCGAGGTGCGCCAGCAGCTCAAGGATATCATGGACCAGCAGAAGATGCCGGTGGTCAGCACTGGCAACGAGTGGGACATTATCAGGAAGTGCATCTGCTCCGCATACTTCCACCAGGTGGGTGCATAAAATAGGGTCGTCATAATACCCGTGCACATTGCAGCTGCGTGCTCTGTTTGGGTATCATTTTACGTTTGCAATTACGAAATCTTGTTTTACATTGATATGCTTTTCCCCAAACAATTCGAAGAAAATTGTACCATTTTTATTTTTTAATAGCCCATTTTATTAGTCACTGTATTGAGCAGTGTTCAGTGCCAGCTGCTACCGTAGGCTATGTCAGCTAGTTTTCATTAAGCAGACGTAAGTCCTTTCGGTCACACACGGGTGACGTTTGTTTGGATCGTTGGCACTGCCCCGGTACTGACTCCGCTCCCCTCCTCCTCCAACAGGCGGCGCGTCTAAAGGGCATCGGCGAGTACGTGAACATGCGGACGGGCATGCCGTGCCACCTGCACCCGACGTCGGCGCTGTTCGGCATGGGCTTCACGCCCGACTACGTGGTCTACCACGAGCTCATCATGACCAGCAAGGAGTACATGCAGTGTGTGACGGCCGTGGACGGCCGCTGGCTGGCAGAGCTCGGACCCATGTTCTTCTCGGTGAAGCAGATGGGTCACGCGCGCGAGCAGAAACGCCAGACGCACCTGGAGCACGTGGGACAGATGGAGGCCGAGATGGCGGCCGCGCAGGCCGAGATGACCCAGCGGCGCACCGAGCGCGAGCGACGCGAGGAGGCCGGCCGGCGCACCCGCGAGGCGATCGTCACACCGGGCCGCCGAGAGCCCGGCACGCCGCGACAGACGCCGCGACGGTTCGGCCTGTAGGGACGGCGGCCGGGGCGGCGCTGTGGCTGGGTTTTTAGTGGTGTTTATCTGTGTGAAAGAAGCAGAAGTCTCACGAAGGATGATGTGATATCTGAACTGGCTGCTGTTGATAATTGTCCCACGGAGATTTTGTAGTTGTATGGTAACCAGGTTGATGCCGATTGTGATGCGATGTTGTTGATGCATCTCTGCAGGCGCACCGGCTGGTTTGAGCTGGCCGACCAGCTTCCACAAAGCATCCCATGTGAGGCCGCATCTTGTTGGTAACAACGGCAGTTTAATGGGACCTTCATGCGAGAGATGCGACTACTCAGCTGTTTCATCAAGTGAAGACATGTGACCACTGCATCAGTCATGCAAATTAGCAGAAGTTTCGGACGGAATCGCGATATTTTGTGCGCCAAACTTCGCTGTGCATCTTCATCGTGTCTATAGTTCATATCGTTGCTCATAATGTTTTTCTGAAGATTGGTATTTCTTCAGTGAAATGTTTGTGAAATGGTGTTGTCATGAAGATGGCTCGCATATACAAATCGACCGCCGAGTTTCAATCGTACCGAATGAGACCAACTGGGAGTGGGACCTGATAGGTACAATACTACGAAACGTACCCATGCATTGGTTTGAAACAACGAAGCCCACATAAGGTCAGCCTTGTGGCCCTTAGCTGATAAGTCATCGTATACCTGACCCTTGACACGGTGCCTGACCCAAAATTCGACCCTGACAAACATTCAGTCGACCGTCGATATGACGTCCTTTTACTACATCGCCTTCATGGCCTTCATTGACTTCGGGCCGTCGGGCTCACTGGGATAAATAATTTTTTTCTTCCCTTTACTCCATATATTCTAGAATTTTTCATGCATTTGCTTTTTTCATAAACCGCGCTCTGCATTCCATGTTGGAGATTTGAACAATTTGCTCGCGAGATGGCGGTGAGGTATTCTGCAACGTGAAAGTGGGCGCTGGTGGCAGAGAAAGCACTGCTCTTCAAGGGACCCTCCCACCTTAACATTAGATTTGAGTTGAGATAGCCAAAATGGGGTCCCTGGCTCACAATTACCGGTTTCGGCACTCACAACATCGAGAAATGCCTTAAATCGGAAATATTGAATTTCAAAATTGCAGCATTTTGATTCAGAGGGGCTAATGCTTAGGAATACCCCTCTGAATGTGTGACGTCAGCGCAAATATCTAACGATTTTTAAATGTTTGACTAAAACGTTTTGTAGCACGCGGTGGTATATGCTATTTGCGCGCAACATCTGCCGCAAACGCCGCACTTCTAAAATAAAGTCGCTAGAAACAGCGGAGATCCCAAAAAAGTAAACAAAAGTAAAAGTCTAATATCTTGAAAACCGGTGAATATTTTTCGGTGAAATTTGGTAGATATTCGTTTTCGCTCTTTCTGAACCGAGCGACATCACTTTCATGCCAATTCATAAACTTTTTTGAAGGTGGGAGGGTCCCTTTCAGTCTCGTGCATAATAGAGTTAGTGACGTAATAGCATAAACAATAATACCAATTGGAAATCAATTGCTTTCAAAAGTGAATTAAACCTTAAATATGTTTAAAAAATCTAAGATAATATTATTGTTACGATAATTACGATTTAACAATCGTTCAAAGTTCAATGATTCTTTTATAGTTTGACGTAATATCCTCAGTATTTTGTGTTCTTACTTTATTGTGCTTAATTGTGATCCTTGGACTTCAACGTGCAACATAAGATAAATATGTCAGATGTGCAATGAATTTGCATGAATTGCAATGACAGTGAAAAGAAAAGATCCAAGACGTTCTGGGTTTATATAGCCTTGCGGTTGGCCTTGCGTTCTGTGCAGAGGTCCTGCCTGAGATCAACACACTCTACTAGCATATTTGTAGGTTGTAGGGTAGATTTGTTGGTTAGGTTTGGTCAGGGCCCTGTTTCACCGGTGATAGCAGCACGCCGATTTTACGACTTGTCAAATTGGGTTTCCATGGAGACATCAACAGGCCCATTGCTCCAACACTACCACAAGTGTGACGTCAGCTCGCGCAATTTGATAGCAGCGTGGTAGCAGCAGCCCGTGAAACACTGCCCTGGTCAGGTCAGGTCAGGTCAGGTTAGGTTAGGTTTGGGTTTTGTTGGAAACACCCCTGGGTATAGCACCTCTCCTCATCCTTGGTTGGAAAACCTTTGTGTGATGTCTGCTCTACTAATACTGGAAACAGCCTGACCCCACCACTGGACGTGATCTCGCATTTCCAGTTGTATGGCAGAATTTTGTCCGAACGTTTAATATGCCCTCACAACAGGACATGGATGGTGGGGTCAGGGTCAGCACAACAAGCTATGGGTAGTGCCTGCGCGCTCTGATTCTTCAAATCCGCCCATTCAACCATTTAGACTAAAATTAAATACAAACAGCCGTAGTGCATTTTTCATATTTAAAGCTTTAAAACTGTTTTCAGCCCAAGCTGGGGTAATAAATGGTTTTATTTGTATAAAAATGAATATGACTCAGCTTTTTCTGACAGTTTTATGGTACCTAGGTACCTATTTTTCGTGGTCTGAATTAGCTGAATCAGTGGCAATAAAGAATCTGGATATGGATGGATATATTTAATGGATATTTCGCAAAAGCATGATGAATTTGGGTGTGTCAGGTATTGTTCATTTAGTGTATCCTCTTCCCAATTGCCACAGTTGTAAATGCAATTGCCATGGCCCAGATGGTCAGCGTCAGTGCTACTCACTGCCTGGCTTTCTTGTGTGCTGGCTCAATGTGAATGCTGCACACATCAGTCTATTGGCTGCAGCGGTCTATTGACTAGCAGTGCTGTATTATGACCCTCAATGGCAGGACATGTCACCATTGCAGGCATTGGGTATTTTGCTTGACAACACCTGCACCAGTAGCAGTTAATGCTGCTAAATTGAAATGCTTGGTATATGCTTAGTCAACAAGCGATACATGTCCATTTCTATCTCACATATCAACAATGGAAGCTAAAAGTAGAACCTCTCCTCTATATTTCAGGTGGCCAGTTCTTTGATTGGCTGATATGAAGGAGGCAGCCATGTCATCAGCATCACTTCCAACACATTCCAAGGACCTGGTGGATGGGTCAGAGGACCGGGCGCCCAAAGGACTGATGAATGTGGGAGGCCTCACAGTTCTCTGCCTCTGGTACATGTTCTCTGGTTGCACGCTGTTCCTCAACAAGTACATTCTGAGCTACCTGAATGGGGATCCTACTGTTCTAGGTAGGTGTGTGCCAGCAGCTCTGTACATTTTATAAACTGTGTAGTGTCTGTGCCCTTCCTGGCATCTTAAACACTGATCTAAATTATGCCAGTCCATGCATGTAGCTTATAAGAAAGCATAAATGTTGTAGTGTTATGTTTTTTTCGTCCTATCCATTATGAACATTTTTTTATTTAGTTTGAATCCTTGGAAAGGAAGGATTGACAAGGGCAGATTCACAATTTAGATCAGTGTTAAAGATGCCAAGCGAAGCTTGTTGCGTTGACCCTGCCCTCTACCCCTCTGATCGCGCAATTCTGGTTCTACGGCGGACTTTGGAGTCCAAAGTTTAATTTGCGCACAAGGCACATAGCCGCGCACGGCCGGTCCCCTCATTGACTTCGTCTGGCTACGACCTGCCACCAACCGCAACCATACCTGTCAGAGGGTCATAAACGTCAAGCGCCCGTCGCGCTTCGAACCCGGACTGTTATAACCTGGAACGCGTGCTCTCACCACGCGGAGTCCAATGCTCTACCGGCTGAGCTGCGGAATCAGCCGGGCAATCTGAGCATTGCAACCTGATTTGATCATATTCAGGCATTCCTCAAAACATGTTTCAATTCTTCAAGCCAGCAATGTTTGTCTGCTTGCAGGAGTATGCCAGTTGCTGTTCACCACTGTGTGTGGGTTCATACAGCTGAATGTTACACAGTATTTCACCAAACAGTCTTCCACGAGCATCAGGTCGCCTACATTTCTACTGAACATGCTTGTTGTGGGCATTCTCAGGTAAGTGACAGTTCGTTTTAGGACAGTTACTTTCATCTAGAGACCCTGTCCAATTCTATTCATTCAGTATATCAGTTTTCACTATTAATTACGTGAGCACCTCAGCGGTGGGCACTTGTAACTTGACCGGGACTTCGATAACGATAATTCGATAACCTCTGTCGAGGTCAGCGACTTCGATAACGATAACTCGATAATCAAATCGGTCACTTCGATAACGCTACTTCGATAACGATAATCAATAACGATAAACTTGAAAAAAACGTTATCGTCGATAACGAATTCGATAATCGATATCGATGGGAGTTTTTGAAGTGCCCACTACTAGTGAGCACGTCAGTGTGCTCATAATTTAAAAGAAGTGAATATCTCAACCTCTGGATGTTTTCACTACCCTTCCCTGACCACTCTGTTCTGTCCCGACTCCTCTCCGCTGACCCGCTTACCCTCCCCTCCGCTGTCCAGGTTCGGCACCGTGGTGCTCAGCCTCGTGTCGCTCAAGTTTGTGGCCGTCAGCTTCACGGAGACGGTGAAGAGCTCGGCGCCACTCTTCACCGTCCTCATCTCGCGCTGCATGCTCGGTGAGCCGTCACCGTATGTAAGTCGTCAGTTATAGCGAGCAGCTCGAGTCTGATCTCTGTTTGTAGTGTACCCTGATGCTGAAACTGGGTGCCCTTGTGATGAATCTGCTGACCCTAGGGTCAGCAGGTGAGGTCACCTGAGCGACAGTAACCTCACCCTGTCGCTCAGGTGAGGTTACTGGTGCCCCAATGACCCACTGACCTTGGGTGCCCTGTCGCCGAGACAAAGTGACGGATGTGATGGTGACCCTCTCAGCACTGACCCCTGCTGTCGCAGTGACTTGCAGCTGGCCCCGGGTGTCCCGTCGGCTTTCGCCCAGGCGAGGTGACGGGTGTCCTAACCAGGGCTGCGGAGTCGATGGATTTTCGGCGACTCCGACTCCGACTCCGACTTCGGCTTTCAAAAACCAGCTCCGACTCCAACTCCGACTCCGGGCTGAATTGTCGACTCCGACCGACTCCAACTCCCGATTCCGACTCCGCAGACCTAGCAGGGCTGCGGAGTCGACAGATTTTCGGTGACTCCGACTCCGACTCCGGCTCGGGTTTCTAAAATCGACTCCGACTCCGACTCCGACTCCGGTCACAACTGTCGACTCCGACCGACTCCGACTCCGACTCCGACTCCGACTCCGCAGCCCTGGTCCTAACAACCCGCACCTACCCCAGGTGTCCTGTGGTCCAGGTGAAGTGACCACCACTGGTACCCTAATAACCTGCTGACCCCAGATGCTCTGTCGCCCAGGCGAGGTGACTGGTGTGCTGGTGAACTGCTCGCTGATCCCGGTCATGCTCGGGCTGGCGCTCTGCTCCTCTAACGAGCTCAGTTTCGACATCCGCGGCTTCACCGCCGCACTCAGCACCAACATGGTCGAGTGCTGCCAGAACGTCTACTCCAAGATGCTCATATCGGGAGACAAGTACAAGTACACGTGAGTTCACAAACTAGTGATGTCAATTTCAGAAAACATGTGTCCAATGTCCGTCCAATGTCCAATGCTGGCGTCGACTGTCCGTCCAAAAATATCCAAGCCAGCCATTTGTCCAAAGATGTCCGACATTTACGCAATAGTTTACACTCAACACCATTATTTAATTTGCTGTTAATGTATCGTTACCAGCTCAAAAGTGTTTATCATATCGAAAGCTGGGCTTTTTAATAGCCAATCAATGTTAAACACGATTACTTTATGAAAATGTTGAGGTGTAGCAAGCGATTGTCCAAAGTTGTCCAAAGCCTGTTGTCATTGTCCAACCGAATTCCGAATTGGACATTGGACAAAATCGGAATTCCGAAGATTCAAGTTCCGATTGACACCACTATCACAAACATATGGTGCTAGAGTGGACGAGTGATGGTGAAGTGAATAGGTGTCGATTTCTTTGCATTTGGGTAGACATGCTTTATCTCTGACTGGCATTTTTCCTCTCCCGTGTTTTGCCTTTTGACTTGCAAAGGAAGATCATATCGACGCAGGCCCTTCTCCCTCTTGCAATACCTATTTTTCCGTTTGTTTGCGAACGTTTGCGGAAGTCTGTAAATGTCCTAGATGCCTTCATTGTACGCGTCCCTTGAATCTGCCCTAGGTGTAAAGTACATAATATTGATTCGCCCAGGCAGGCAGACAGAGCGGCCGTTTTACCATTCCGTGTTTGCCGGCAGCCCGACGGAGCTGCAGTTTTACCTCTGTGTGTTTGCCGGCAGGCCGACGGAGCTGCAGTTTTACACGTCTCTGTCGTCGGTGCTGGTGCAGCTGCCGGTGACGTACTTCCTCGTGGGCCCGGCGCAGCTGCAGACGGTGACGCCCGAGCTGCTGCAGGCGCTGGCGCTCAACGGCGTCGTGTTCCACCTGCAGAGCTTCACCGCCTACATCCTGATGGGCTACATCAGCCCCGTCACGTACAGGTGAGTTCAGACGGGATCAGTAGTGGCCCAAATGACGCGTGTGACGTGGGTGGGCGAACCTGGGACTTTTGCTCCGGACTAGCGATAATATGCGGGTTGCATATATTAATTCCTCCTGTGTCACAGTTGTCGTATTATAAGAGTGGTTAAGTCCCGTGACACATGTTTGGGTGGTCAACGCTGACTTAATATTTCGGTATAAAAGAAAATAGTTGTCTCCCCATGAGAGAAGTTTCCCACTGATCAGCTGATTTGTGTCGTGTGTTCTCTGCTCCCTGTGGTCCGCTGCCACATTACTGTCGTTTCTGTGGACCGTTTTGCACCCGAGCCCCTCAGACCTGACCTGACCCCGTCCCTCGCTCCGCCCGCAGTGTGGCCAACACGCTGAAGCGGGCTCTGCTCATCTGGTTCTCGGTGGTGATATTCGGTAACCCGGTGACGCTGCTGAGCGCGGTCGGTACCGCCATCGTGTTGGTCGGCGTGCTCTGCTACAACCGGGCGCAGCAGTACGAGGCGGCCGCCGGCGCCCCGCCACTACCGCCGGCTGGGGAGCCCGAGGCGGTGACCGTGGAACGGTAGGGCTCGGCCGCCCCCGCCGGTGGGGCACGTTAGGTTCTCTTTGGAACGATAGAGTCCCCCCCCCCCTGGTGGGGTATGGGGCGGTCACCGTATAACGCCGGGGTCTGATGCTCCGCCGCTGGACGGCAGGACAGTCCCCTGCCGAGTGACCCGCCGGTCAGGGGTGTGCGGCAGCTCAGTGGCGCCGCGGGCAATACGAGTATCAGTTCCGGCTGTGATGTCACAGAGGCTATCCCAGAGGACCAGCTGAACATTGGGAGTAAGATGTCCTCGGCCGCCGATATCTACTAACACGCTGGCCGTATTGACCCGAGGATCTTAGGTGAGCCTGTGTTTCACTGGAGGGGCATTCCACGATAGATCGACCAAAATTTTATCAGATTTACACCCGACCATTTTTGATTTTGATGAAATCTTGTCTACAGGGTTCTCTTATGCCCTGAAGTCAATGGTGACAACGCCAGACCCCTACGGTCAGCGGTTTAGGAGATATAGCCCCGGGCATTTTGACGAGGTCACTCTGCAGAGTGATTTTTGAAGTGCTATATCTCCTAAAGGAATGAAGGAAATGCATTAAACCTTTGCATCGTTGTGATCGTGGTGAAATGGGCAATTAATTGGCCATCTCGGATTTTCAAAAAAATGATTTTGATTTTTAGCTGTGACGTCATCAATTTTTAAACTTTCTGGCTACCCCCCTAGTACATTAAAATTTGCCATTATTTTTGCTCAGAAATAAAGTTCCGTCAATTTCCTTTCGACTGGAAAAAAACAAAAATGGTAATCTTTCTACAAATATTTTATTTTATTTTTTGAAAATCGCACTACAAACTCTGATTTACAGAATCGGGTTATTAAGCAATATAAGACACATCTGCGAGGACCAGTTACTTCCAAAAAGAGGTTATCTGGGTTTCGGCATATATGTAGGGAAATACAGAATGTTAACCCTCGCCGGACCTATTGGTTTTCTACATACGCCCCGGCCGAGGGGGGGGGCGGGTACGACCCCCCCCCTCGCCGTTTCGCCCCTGGTGGAGCTAGCGCGTCGCGGAAAAAACGAGCGTGTGCGCCGTTACGAGACGCAGAGATTGGTACCCGATTTTAAGGTCCTAGGTCAACCGGTGACCTCTGAGGTCAGGTCAAGTGCCCAAAGGTACGGTTCAGTTTTTGGTGAATAACTTCGCGGAAAATGGCCGCAGAGCCGCGATTTTGGCAGCATCGTGTTCGCCTCGCTCAGGCGCGTCGAATGATATACTTTTTGTTCGGGTCAGGTCAACTTGGGGTGTTGACCTCAGGTCAAGGTCAGGTCAGCACCCTAAGGTCACGAAGTTGGTCTAAAGGGGTCATGTCGCATATCATTCGATTCGGCAGGTCTTCCTGAGTCCATTGGTGGCTTTCCCGGCTCGCTAGCTCAATTTGATCAAGAGTTATTGACGAAAAACTAATATGACCTTGATGACGTCATAAATGACGTCACGAAAGGTCAACATTGCAAAAGTGACGCATCTAACCTTGCAAGGAGTGCATCAAATCACGATTCTGTGTGCTTGAGATAGTTGGAGATCGTTCCCGGCGCCAGAATAGCAGTTTGAATTTTTCCCCATTGACTTATAATGGTGAGGTCACGAAAATGACCTGACCTCATATGACCTTTAGGAAAAATACGAGATATACAAGTTGTGAGACTCATAATGGATACTAGATCCTGCAAGTTTCATTTCCCTGTGACATCTCCTCTGGCAGTGAGGGCGTTGCGAAGTTGCGACATCTGAAGACCGTGCAGAGGTTCACTTATGACGTCATAGGTCAGTGACCTGACCTGACCCAAAAATGCGGTTGGTGTCAAAAGATGCGGCTTGGATCAAAGGTCAGGTATGCCAAGTTTCAGCTCTCTACCGCCGGCGTGTTCGGAGCTATCGCGAAAAAACCCTATGGGGGGGGCGGCACCCGCCCCCCCCCCCTCGGCCGGCGAGGGTTAGATTAAAATATCTTACGCTTTGTTCCAGTTGCGAAAAATATTCAAGAAAATATTATTTAGGTGTTTTATAAATCCAGTCCTTCCACTGTCCGTGCCAGCTGCACCTATTTGTCGTTTCAGAGCAAATGTATGCAAATTTCATATTACAGAGTTGTTTTCAAAAAATAAAATAAAATATTTATAGAAAGATTACCATTTTTATTTTTTGACAGTCAAAAGAACATTGACCGATCTATATTTCTGAGCAAAAATAATGACAAATTTTAATGTACTAGGGGGTTAGCCAGAAAATTTAAAAATTGATGACGTCACAGCTAAAAATCAAAATAATTTTTTTGGAAATCCGAGATAGCCAATAAATTGCTCATTTCACCGCCATCACAACGATGTACAGGTTTAATGCATTTCCTTCATTACTTTAGGAGATATAGCACCTCAAAAATCACTCTGCAGAGTGACCTCGTCAAAATGCCCGGGGCTATATCTCCTAAATCGCTGACCGTAGGGGCCTGGCGTTGTCACCATTGACTTCAGGGCATAAGAGAACCCTATAGACAAGATTTCATCAAAATCAAAAATGGTCGGGTGTTAGGCCTTGGTCGATCTATCGTGGAATGCCCCTGGAGAAGTTATCTCACAGTGTTGTCGGTAGGTGTGAATACCGGTGCTGAATTTGCTATGTAGTTGTGGCTTGCAAGTGATTGCAAGATATTTTGATAAGGTGCTTGGTAATTGTTTGATTTTCTGTACCAAGTTTCATTGAAGGTTGTGACAATCCTTTTGCATGACACCTGGTGGTCTTCCGGATTGCTGTTATTGCGTATATATTGCAATGTCATCCTTCAGTCTACCTTTATTGTACGAAAAGCTACCTTCTTCTACCCCCGCTGATATCACAAGTATCACATCACTGATACGCTGTATCACAAGCTGAAAACTAATGCCACCATCGAAAAGAGACTTCTTCATTTTTTATTTGTGACTACCTATAAATTGTCATCGCTCCTTTTTTGCGCGTTCGTTTTTCTTTACCACCAACACATTTTTCATTTCGTTATGCCTATATACGAACTTAGTGGCGGAAGATATCAATTCCAGTGCCGAAACACGCCACGTATCCCTCGTCTGGGAATTCAGCCGAAGAAAATTGAATGTTTTCTCATCCAGGACCAAGGCTTTGTGGCTACAATTCACGAGATGTATTTCCTGGAGCGTTTGATATGTACTGTCCCTGTGAGGGTGTGTTTCTATTAGTAGTTTATGGTAGTTTATATTATACACTATACACTGCATGTACTTAGACACCAAAAGTACATTCAAATTGTGATAAATTTTTGAAAGCCAAAGCCGAGCTTTCGAAAGTGTCTAATGTCGATTTATAATTTCACTTTTTGGCTCGCTCCTGAATAGCTGGTTGAAGTTGTTATCTGGGGATCGGTCGACTTGTTAACCGATGACATCAGGATGGATTGCTTCTCACCAAATATGTTGCTGCCTGGATGTCATTATTCATTTGGGTTTTGTAGATGATTCCCAACGCCTTACTTATCCTCGGTCTCCTCTTCCATGACATAGATATAAATTGGGGATTCTCGTCGAACATAGTCGTGATTCAGTGATTTAATCCGGTGATACACATCAATATCGTATATATCGCTTACGTTGCAATAGACGTGCCGCCTATAATGGCACAGTTGTTTATAGTTTTGGTTATTAATTCGGCCAACTAGCCGTGTCGACCGCAGCTTTGTTTTATATGACTTTGTTAACGTTATGTGGGCTATTGATGTCTGCGTGATATTAACAGTATTTCCGGACGATCGTTAAAAATGTTGTTTTGATTAGCAATTATATTTTAAAGGAAATAGTTCACTTTTTAACATGGGTTTTGAACTGGAATAGCAGTTCCGTAGCTCGGGCTGAGACGAGCATAAATCAGGAGCTTTTACAGCCCAACGATCACCCTAGGCAAAGATATTCTATTTCTCGTCCCGAAAAAGGTGTCTTGCGTTGAGGATGTGTGCCTTGCATATATTTCCATCCAGTATGAAAAGAGCATGCGGGTCCCGAAAATTCTTCAGAAACTAGAGAAATTATCTACGAGAACTCTAGAGAAATTCTCGTACTGATCAATTAGGACATTCAGGGGAACATTATCAGATCGAGCAGATCGCCCAAATGCCGGTGGCTGCGATAATTTTTCTGTTTCTGAAGAATTTTCGGGACCCATGCTCTTTTCATACTGGATCGCGTGTGCCTTACAGAAACTGAAAAGTTCTTCCTATATCAAAATATAGAAAATAATATTTTGTTATAAAAAGGTTTTATTTTCTTTGCTGATTATTTTGAACATAAAAAATCATAAATCCGTTGCAAAAAAATAATTTCGTGAAAGTGAACTATTTCCTTTAAGTCCGCACGTGTTAAGTTTCAAGTTTGTATCTTGTGATTTCACGTTTTAGCAGTCTGTCCACAGTCTGCGGTAGCGGAGAGGTCCCTGCCGGCTGGCGTGCTGCAAAGGCCCCTGCTGGGCTGGGTTTGTGACACTGTGTCGGGATGGGGGGTGCAGTTGGGCACGTGCCGTGTCCCGTCCGTGACGAACAAAGCCGTGACTTCTGACGGCACGAGTCGAGACACGTGACCGGAGGGCGAGGCCGGGGGACCAGCGTTATTGGGGGAGGTGTGTGATTGTAATGCAGAACGTGCAATATTGCTGCGCGCTGGAGAGCTGATGAACCATTCCAGTTTGCTGCGTTCGCGAGGACGTTTGTGAAGGAATGTTTTGTGTAAGCAAGCAATTTCGATGGTTTGTGTCCTCCCTCATGCTGTGCGGGATTGTTCTGTATTCGCGATGTTGCAGCTATGCGCTGTTCATTGCAGAAATTAAACGTTTGTTTCCACCAAAGGTGTACACTGACCACTGTACACCAGACGCAATGTTAAATCATCCATTTTGAAGATGGGCTGAATACACTGACGGGAGCTGGGCATGCATGTGTTTACCGAAAAGCGTTTTCCATTTCGACCCATCGTTCGGACCACTTCATTATTGTGCCCTTGATGATGACCTCGGAGACCCGGGCAGACCACCTTGATGTTTATCGTGGGTAATTGAGGCCACCTTTTGGTCCCGTTTCTGAGGTCGTTATATTTGAAATGGCTGATGAAATCGCCTACTGTAATTCGAGTTGCACCATTTTCGTATTGATTGGTCCGGTTGCTCCTGAGTGATGAGATTGGTGCAATGGATGAAAGCGTTTTCGGTTTTGATGACCCTACGAGGTCTTTGAGGTATGCAATGCGGGGAATAATTTATTTTGTACCCAAATTTTAGAGCAGTTATCCAAAAAGCTCCATTCATGCCTGGGTACGTGGATTTTTTGGCCATTATTCCGCCATAATTTCAATGCAGTGCTCTTCATGGCGTTGAAGGCAATAATTTTGGCTCCTGCAAAGCGCTAATGACACATTTTGCGGCATTTCAGGTCAAGCTTAGCACTCTCAACAAATACTGGGACCTTAGAATTGGTGCAAGTGGGTGCAAGGGTGGTGTCCGCGAGATTTGCTTTTGTACATTTCATGTCTGTATTTTAGCCGCAAGCATTGATTCATAATGACTCATCTGCTTCGAATATGACGCACCATAACAAGAAAGTGTGTTCACGCATTTTGATACTGACGAAATTCAGTTTTCTGTTTTTGTAATCTGGTTTTTGATTGGCTATAGTTTGCCAGTTATCCCTCTATGCGCGCACGCATTGACAAACTGAACACTGCCTTTGTTGATCCCGAGATGAGTTGAGTTAGAAATCAAAATACGGGATACTTTGCGTCGTAATAATTCGGGTGTGGTGTCGTGATTATCTTGGAAGTTTTTTGGTGTATTTGAGAAAGGAAGTGGAAGTGAAGAGTCGAAGACATATTTATCCACATTTCAATTTATTGATACCGCTCTTACAGACGGGAGCATTTCGATTTGAGTCCTGCTTCTCTCCGTAGCTGGCTACAGTCCAAAATGTTCAGTTCGGGACCCAACTACAACAAATTGAAGACCAATCTGAGATTGGCAGTCAACAGATTAAAACTTTTGGAAAAGAAAAAGACAGAGTTGGCCCAGAAAGCAAGGAAAGAAATCACAGACTATATTGTGGCAGGGAAAGCAGAAAGAGCAAAGATCAGAGTTGAGCACATTATTCGTGAAGACTACCTGGTGGAGGCAATGGAGATAGTTGAATGTTACTGTGATATGCTTCTGGCCAGAATGGGACTCATCCAGCAGATGAAAACTCTGGATGAGGGTCTTGCGGAGCCAATATCAAGCATCTTGTGGGTGGCGCCACGGATGCAGGCTGATGTGGCGGAGCTGCAGGTCATCTCAGCTCAGCTGACCGCTAAGTATGGCAAGGAGTACTTGCAGGCATGCAGAGAAAACAGTTTGGGCACAGTTTCTCCAAAGCTGATGCACAAACTGTCAGTGCAGGCTCCTCCAAAGATTCTGGTTGAAAAGTATTTGATCGAGATAGCAAAGAACTACAATGTGGAGTACGAGCCAGACCCAGGAGTGATGGCAAATGAGGGAGTGGTCAACTCTGATGGAATGCTCATCAACCTGAATGATGACGAAGATAACAGGGGAGATGGTGCAGGTGGGAGCAGTGGAGGTGCCGGTGGTGGTTTCCCTGAGCCCACAGGATCTGCAGCATTCAACCTGCCAGGTGTCCCATCCAATGGTTCTGGGCCACCGCCTCCCCTGGGCTTCGTGGACCCAAAGACCATGAGCGCGCCCAGTGGCACTGGAATGCAGTATCCGCTCCCTGAAGCTCCATACAATCCTTATGCTGTCAAGTCTGTGCCCTCAGAGCCTGAACGTCAAGAGAAGACCTCAAACGTCAACTTCAACTACCCTACACCAGCCCCGAGAACCAGCACAGATGATGCCCTGAACCTGCCTGATGTCCCTGCTGGACCGAACACCTTTGGACTACCTAGCCCTCATGGTGGCGTCCCCAACCTACCGCCGCCAGGCACGGATGATGAGACCAACTTTGATGACCTCACAAAGAGGTTTGAGGCACTGAAGAAGAAGAAGTAATGTCTCACTATTCTGCTTGTTGGGTTCATACTACTTTTACTCTATAGAGGTGGACTGTGACTCATGCTTGTTGGGTCTGGTGTGGCAAGCTGTGGCAGCTGCCTTGTGCAGACCATACCTTAGCATGGCAAAATGTGGAGATGAAGAGAGTGATAACTGATATCTGGTATATATTTTGAGATGGTCACACTGTGAAAGTGTACCTTCCATATAGATGACAGTTCATTTTATCTGATCTTGTTTTTGTCCTCTATGTCTATTTCCCTCTTAGTGAGAACTGATTGACAGTAGCCAGAATTGGAGTTATCATTAGGCATTCTGCACTCTGCAGCAGATGTGAGAAAACTGACATTGCCTAGTGCTGTGAGTGGTATGCTGGCCACTTGAGTGTGCAGTTTGTGTTCATAGCAGGAGATAGGATAGTCTGTCCAACTAGTTCAACTGCCTGCTATGGAAATGCTGATGCATTTTCTTAAACACACCCTCTAAACTTTTCTGGAGTTATGTTATAACAGTGGATGTATCTTTGGGAGAAATCTGCTTATGGTGCCTCACTGGATCTGCTTATTTTGCTTCCAAAAGCACATTAATATGCTGGCTGAAGTTCGCTGCCAATCAACAATTATCACTGCTCGTATGCTTGTTGCTGTTGACGTTTCAGCTATGCTTGGCAATGTTTCAGACAGATGCCTAGTAAGGCAGTAACAATAAATTACCTATAAAAGCTCATGATTTTCTACAAACATCTCAAAGTCATTGTATTTAGTCTCATGATAACACTACGTACAATTCGCATGCCCTTGCAACCTTGCATTTCACTTTTCTGTTGGGCCTTCGCCGTTGGAATCAGCGCTAACGACCAGCAGCACAGCTAGTCTTGGTCATGAAATAGGACACTGACCACTTGAGCAGGTGGTGTCCTAACGTCGATGGTGTTTCCCCTAGGACGTGATGGAACTCCAAACTCAATAATCATTGTTCGTGGTTGGTCGGTCCGGTCGCGTTCTAATGTCGAACTTGTGTTGCTGACCTTTCGGGCATGGAAGCATGTCCCCAGTGTCGTGACGGCACCATTCCACCTCGTTACTCTGCATGGAGACTAGCGACCCTAGCATTTTCAGAATGCTGCCGCTAGAACCTTCCCAGTTCATCAGGACACCGCCGTTCAGTCGCTCATATGTCGTAAAGTAGAGAGCGTTGTGCGATGTGCATAATTGCTAGCTTTTCCCTCGACACTAAGCTGTATGCGGCGCTACCGGGAGGTTTCGCTCATGTTCCGTGGCTGAATTGGTTGAAACTCCGTTTAGTGCTTGCCGATACATTTATTAAGTACTCCTGGTCTCCGTGGGCTACCATTTCGCCAGTGTCAACTAATAGCTGCCAGTCGAGCGGTGCTCGCCCACCGAAACCGCGCCGGCCCTTCCCACTGGGATTGTTATAGTGTGCACCGGTTACATGAACGACAGGTTATTGGTTAATTGCGCCTTACGTTAGTGACTAAGGGAGGGGACGGATAGTACACAGAGTACAGATGGCGCAGGGTTATTATCTTGTGCGCTGCTGCTATCTACGGGTTTCTAAGTGACTACAACTAAAACACGACACCTTTACTTTACCACGGTGAGCTCCACTACTCGCAGAGCTCTCCTGGACCTTACCTTAACGTAAATATCGGCACTCTGACAATGCCGCTAGAAGTAACTCATCCATCTTAAACGCGTCGCTGGAAATCACTTGTATAAAACACGTTCTTACGAAGAACAGTGACGACCACTCGGAAAATGGTGCGACACACACCTTCACATACAAACTACAGGACAGCCGATTGTGCCTGAAAACAAGCCGCAGGTCCACAGCAGACATAACACTCAGGTACAAGCTACCAGCGTCACATTGAGAGTTTGGAGCGTTCCAACGGCCCGGGTAGCTCCTGACCTTGGCGGTGCCCACAGGTGACAGATAGTCGCCGCCGACTCACGGGACTCGCGGCCGTCTCGGATGGAACGTATCTCACGATTTGACAGCAGAAACGTCACGGCAGCTAAAAAGGTGCTTCTCAAGCTTCTCACGAAGTCAGGCAGTAGTCTGGCCCCACAGTAACCACCACTCCTGATATAGCGACAAACCGACGTACTGGTATGATGTTCGCTAATCTCCTCTCTTTATCACTGGCTAAAGGCTACGAGTATGAGCTGAAGGACAGATTTCCTGGCCGGAGGTGACCTCACCTGTCTGAGGACAGGCTCGGGTACCTCAGTGCCATCTATGATCGTCTTAAATCACCGGTAGTTGCGAGCTGCTCCGGTCGTGCGGCTGTGGCGCTGTTGATCACGCTACGCCAGTGACCTCGCGACTTGGATCATAGCGACAACGAGCTGCCGGGTACAGTTCACCGGGCGACTCGGGCCGCCGCTGGTCCCCATCCACCATCGCACAGGTACTCAGTTCGGCTCGATCGGAATCGCCACCGCCCTCGCCAAGATGGACAGACAACTGACCACTCTCCGCCCTCCGCAGGCCGCCGCGGCACCTCCCTCCGGCGCGGCACCTCCCCGTCTGGCCTCCGGCGCGGCGCGGCCGCCGGCTAGAGCTCGTCCTCCGGCCACGGCGACGGGTAGCCCATGGACTGGAGTTTGGCCGCCTGCGCGCGCCGGTACTGATCAGCGCTGAACGGGCTGACGGTGAAGAAGGCCAGCAGGCCGACGCCAGTGGCCAGCACGAGCACCAGCAGGGTGTTGAGCAGCAGCCGCTCGCGGCGCGGCTGCTGGATGCTGCTAACCTCGGCCAGGTGACGCTGCAGCTCAGCGGCGTGCACACGCTCCTCGGCGGCGCTCTCGTGGCCGCACACCCAGTCGTAGGCGCGCCGCCACGCCGGCGCAGCTGTGAGCAGATACGATCGGGGTCAGAGTGAGAACAGGGATCCACCAGCCAGCTGCCCCCACCAGCCAGCTGCCTTGTCAGCAATCAATGTACGTCCCACCACCCTCCCGTTCCCCTGGTACCGGTCCATGCCCGCGTGCACGCCGCTCTCCACCCACCCGCCATCTCCTCCTCCTCCAGCTGCATGGTGTGCTTGTCCTCGTCGGCCGGCGGCTGCGGCTCCAGCTCGTCCTCCCGCTGCTGCTCCGAGAACCGTGTGAAGAAGGTGGTGCGCACGGTGCGCCAGTCCTCGGGCGCCGGGGTGGCCAGCGACACCACCGCCGCCACCACGCCCGTCAGCCAGAACAGCAGCATCGCAAAGTACATGTAGTGCATCTGGGGAACACGAGTGAATGTCTATTACCACTACTTCCTCAGCCCTGACTCCAGCGTAGTGCGAAGCGATTACCTCCGATGGTGGAGGACCTTGCTGGTTATTACAAACAAGATTACTACTTATGTCTTATCAGTAGGTTATAGCAAGATTACTTCAATACTCATCAGTAGCGACTCTTTTTATCGAGAATCCCCAAAGTTCCCGCAGCAGTTGACTTCCAGCAGTTCTCGAGACTTGCCTTGGCCACGATCGCCGGTCTGGTGTCCTCGGTCTCCCAGCACTTGGGCGCGTCGAACATGTAGACAAAGTCGAGCACCATGCGGGCGACGCCCACCACGAAGCCGCTCATCAGGCCCCAGAAGGCCCCCTGCAAGGTCAGACGGGCGTCAGGTGCTGTGAAGGGTCGCTGTGTTTGAACAGTCAGTTCTGAGCATTGAGTGCCGAGCAGCAGTACCTAATGAATAGAGCAACCGAACTGGAAAGTGGACAAGACGGTAATTGCTGGACACAGTAGCGTGCACTGTATGAGTGTATACGAGTATACCAGGTATATACAGCGAACTGATAGACAGGTAAAGGACAGGACAATGAATAAAAAAGCAATGTCAGGCTCCACCGGTCCGTACCGACCTCCTAGCCCCCCCCCCGCTCGTAGCCCCCTCTCCCCCTCCTGGGTCGTACCGTCTCGTTCATCCGGCTCCAGAGGACGGCCATGGTGTAGACGGCGGCGATGGGCGGAGCCAGGTAGGCGGCGATCGACTGGATGTACAGGAAGAGCTGGCCACCCTGCGCCTTGTCGATCAGAGGGATCCACGCGATACTGATCGCCACCATCACTCCCACAAACGCCCTGACGAAGAAATAACATAATATAAAGCTAAAAAGGCAGCATAAAACCCACATACACTCTGGGGAAAACACGCGGTGAGCTGCAAGATGTGAACGATCTTCGTGAAAGCCGTAATCGCCCTTGTAAACCGACGATGAACAAGAACCGCACAAAACATTTAGAAACATGAAGTTTTGCAACTGGACGGAGAGCAACGGGTCCGCCCCGTACCAAGGCCGGGGAATGGGCCTGGGCCGGTCTCTCAGTCACACTCACATGGCGCCGTCAGAGCAGACAGAAGAGGACCATAACTCACGACCCTGACGTGGACCCAGCCGCTCCATGTGGGGACTAAATCATTTACGAGTATGTGTGTGTGGAAAACATGCCCACAGACCCATCAGATGGTATACCATGTAAAAAATCGGTCAATTATTTGAACGAATACCAAATACTAAATCAGTCATCTTTCACGCATGAATTCCTTGTAATTATACACAAACTCTGTTATCTCTCGTCATATTGCGCACGGTCTGAATTGTCTGATCACTCATCGCACGTTTGGCCCGAGTGCTAGAGTCCAAGTGTAATAGACAGGACGCACGTGATCACCATACACCGCACCCGTCCGCGGGGATCACGTAAAGCGGACGTGACGTGACGGAACCGGGTGTGACGGACCGTGTCGTGACGTCACGCCGGTAAACGGGTGTACCTCCGGCCGGCCCGGGCCGGCCCGTCCCGGTCCGCCCAGCCAAACCCGAATATGAACGTGAGACCGGCCATGGGACGGCATCGTAACTTAAAAATAACTCAAAATATAATCAACAATTAATAATAAATGAATCGCATTAACCATATGCAATGTCACTGTGAGTCCGATCGTCGATCATACAGTACACCATATGTGTATCGTATTCGGCTGATCTGTTATAGCTGATCACTTAGGTCGTAAAGTTCGTGATGTCCCTGAACAACCGGCATGTCACGGGTGTTCTGGGTGGTAGGTGGTTATTATAGCAGGGGTGATCAGGGGCCCGGGAACGATTTTCAAGTTGGGGGGGGGGGGGGGGCGAGCCTAAAATGCCTGACATGATGCATATGAAGCAGTGGCGTAGTTAGGGGTCTAAGGGGACACGTACCCCCCCCCCCCCCACCCATCGGGTTGAAAGGGACCCTGCGGTGCCATTTGACCGCCGAGGGTTAACGATGGCCATATTTCGACTCAGAATGGCCTCATAGGTCTCGTTAGAGCACCTTATGGGCCCTAAATAACCACACTAAAATCTCAACAAGGGCCCCACGCCGGCTTCTGAGGGAATCTTGCAGATTTTAAGGGCCCCTCGGTGGTCTCCAAAGGCCCGTTACTGGCCTCTGAGAGTTCTTACCGGCCTATGAGGGGCCAGTTCTAGGGGCATTTCCCGCCTGTGATGGTCACACATTTATTTTTCCGAGGGTCCCATAACGGCAACTGTGGGGGCCCTCATCGGCGCCTATGAGTGCCCACACCGGTGTCTCTGAGCGTTTCACACCCCCAACTCTGAGTGCCTATACCAGTGCCTTTTAAAGCCCTATATCGGCGGCTCTGAGGACCCAACAGTCAACACCTGCGCATCTAAAGGCCACCCACTGGAAACTTTTGAGGGCCCCACACCGGTGACTCTGAGCCCTGAGGGCCCCACCGGCGTCTGACAGTACCATGCCGGCCTCTAAGGACCCCACAAGACTTCTTCTGCCGGCCTAGGGGCCCCGTGCCGGTCACTGAGAACCCCCTGTTGGTTTGTAGAGGGTTCGCGTCAGCAGCTCTAAAGACCCCACACCCGTCTGTAACGGCTCCACACCAGCGTCTATGAGATCCCAGAGCAACGCCTGTAAGGACCCTCACCGGCGCCTCTGAGAGAATCACACTAGCACCTCTGTGCGCCCGAACCAGCACCTGCATGGCGATTGGCGGCCCATACCCATGCCTCTAAAGGCCCCTTACCGGCGGTTCTGAGGGCCCTATACGCCGGTGATTCTGAGGGTGCTACCGATAACCAAATGCATCAGACAAGCCCTTAGTGTCGCTGAGCTTTAATCCCATAGATACCGGCCTTCCGAGGGCGCCACGTCAGTGCACTCATTGCCCCACACCCCTCCCTCACACCCGGAGCGGGTAAACTGTGTTATACCTATATTATAGCAATGATTTTACCACCGTTGTACGTTATATATTTCTCAAAGTTTTCTCAAAATGGTCTAGTATAAAATCTGGCCTGCCAAACTCATGGCCAAGGCCAGGCCAAAACCAAAGCGGGATGACAATAGCAGATGTTGTGAAATCGATACTGTATCAGCAGAAACCATTCAGATGGCTAGGAAAATGCCGTGTGATGATGTTTAGATGGGAGACAAGAAGGAAAGAAGTCCGGAAAAGGGAAGAAAGATCCTTTCACGCTGCCTCAATGTTGAGGGGGCGCCGCCCCCTCGGCTCTCAAGTTGGGGGGGGGGGGGGGGCAAGCGCCCCCGCTGCCCCCCCCCCCTGTTCCCGGGTCTATGGGGGTGATGGCTTTTGTATACCAATTACCAGGCAATGTGTGGACCAGCATTGTGGCTAATATTTATACATACTGGCGCTATATGTCAGGTGGCCGATTGTCGCTTAAAGTTATACCGGGCGATTGATGGCAGCACACCCTACATGCTTGATAACTCGCCCGTATTTCGCCACTGTGATTTAAAGTTGGGAACAGATATGCTTCAGCAGATAAAACTGAGCGAATACCAGCCTAGTGTAAGCATCCACGTAACAGACCCACCAATCTCCTGAAACTCCGGGCAACAAATAGGACGTAAAAACAACAAGCAAAAGAGCCTTACTGCTTAGTGCTTACCCATTGCACAACTTGAAATTAGATCCCCAGCTTGTGCAACTGTGCACTTATGCAATGTGTGCAATGAGTTATCCGGTCTCTGGTCCGTAAATTCGAACGATGAAACAACAGAACGACGACAGTGTTTACCCTAGACTCTCTCCTTTTCCAGCCCACCCCTATGACTGTGGTCAGGGGGTGTGAGTTTACAGCGGAGAACTGTTCAAACCAACAACAAACTTTGACGTAA